>NW_025963672.1:0-95824 GCF_910591885.1 Bombus terrestris
CAACGATGTCCAACGATGTCCCACGTTGTCCCACGTTGTCCCACGTTGTCCCATGTTGTCCCACGTTGTCCCACGTTGTCCCACGTTGTCCCACGTTGTCCCACGTTGTCCCACGTTGTCCCACGTTGTCCCACGTTGTCCCACGGTGTCCAACGATGTCCAACGGTGTCCAACGGTGTCCCACGGTGTCCAACGTTGTCCCACCTTGTCCCACGTTGTCCCACGTTGTCCCACGTTGTCCCACGTTGTCCCACGTTGTCCAACGATGTCCAACGGTGTCCCACGTTGTCCCACGTTGTTCCATGGTTTCCCACGTTGTCCCACGTTGTCCCACGTTGTCCCACGTTGTCCCACGTTGTCCCACGGTGTCCCACGGTGTCCAACGATGTCCAACGGTGTCCCACGTTGTCCCACGTTGTCCCACGTTGTCCCACGTTGTCCCACGTTGTCCCGCGATGTCCCACGTTGTCCCACGTTGTCCCACGTTGTCCCACGTTGTCCCACGTTGTCCCACGTTGTCCCACGTTGTCCCACGTGGTCCCACGTTGTCCCACGTTGTCCCACGGTGTCCAACGATGTCCAACGGTGTCCCACGTTGTCCAACGGTGTCCCACGTTGTCCCACGTTGTCCCACGTTGTCCCACGTTGTCCCACGTTGTCCCACGATGTCCCACGTTGTCCCACGTTGTCCCACGTTGTCCCACGTTGTCCCACGTTGTCCCACGTTGTCCCACGTTGTCCCACGTTGTCCCACGTTGTCCCACGTTGTCCCACGGTGTCCAACGATGTCCAACGGTGTCCAACGGTGTCCCACGGTGTCCAACGGTGTCCCACGTTGTCCCACGTTGTCCCACGTTGTCCCACGTTGTCCCACGTTGTCCCACGTTGTCCCACGTTGTCCCACGTTGTCCAACGATGTCCAACGGTGTCCCACGTTGTCCCACGTTGTTCCATGGTTTCCCACGTTGTCCCACGTTGTCCCACGTTGTCCCACGGTGTCCAACGATGTCCAACGGTGTCCAACGGTGTCCAACGGTGTCCAACGGTGTCCAACGATGTCCCACGTTGTCCCACGTTGTCCCACGTTGTCCCACGTTGTCCCACGATGTCCCACGTTGTCCCACGTTGTCCCACGTTGTCCCACGTTGTCCCACGTTGTCCCACGTTGTCCCACGTTGTCCCACGTTGTCCCACGTTGTCCCACGTTGTCCCACGTTGTCCCACGTTGTCCCACGTTGTCCCACGGTGTCCAACGATGTCCAACGGTGTCCAGCGATGTCCAACGGTGTCCCACGTTGTCCCACGTTTTCCCACGTTGTCCCACGTTGTCCCACGGTGTCCAACGATGTCCAACGATGTCCAACGGTGTCCCACGTTGTCCCACGTTGTTCCATGGTTTCCCACGTTGTCCCACGTTGTCCCACGTTGTCCCACGGTGTCCAACGATGTCCAACGGTGTCCAACGGTGTCCAACGGTGTCCAACGGTGTCCCACGTTGTCCCACGTTGTCCCACGTTGTCCCACGTTGTCCCACGTTGTCCCACGGTGTCCCACGTTGTCCCACGTTGTCCCACGTTGTCCCACGGTGTCCAACGATGTCCAACGGTGTCCCACGTTGTCCAACGTTGTCCCACGATGTCCCACGTTGTCCCACGTTGTCCCACGTTGTCCCACGTTGTCCCACGTTGTCCCACGTTGTCCCACGTTGTCCCACGTTGTCCCACGGTGTCCAACGATGTCCAACGGTGTCCAACGGTGTCCCACGGTGTCCAACGGTGTCCCACGTTGTCCCACGTTGTCCCACGTTGTCCCACGTTGTCCCACGTTGTCCCACGTTGTCCCACGTTGTCCCACGTTGTCCAACGATGTCCAACGGTGTCCCACGTTGTCCCACGTTGTTCCATGGTTTCCCACGTTGTCCCACGTTGTCCCACGTTGTCCCACGGTGTCCAACGATGTCCAACGGTGTCCAACGGTGTCCAACGGTGTCCAACGGTGTCCCACGTTGTCCCACGTTGTCCCACGTTGTCCCACGGTGTCCAACGATGTCCAACGGTGTCCCACGTTGTCCCACGTTGTCCCACGTTGTCCCACGTTGTCCCACGTTGTCCCACGATGTCCCACGTTGTCCCACGTTGTCCCACGTTGTCCCACGTTGTCCCACGTTGTCCCACGTTGTCCCACGTTGTCCCACGTTGTCCCACGTTGTCCCACGTTGTCCCACGTTGTCCCACGTTGTCCCACGTTGTCCCACGTTGTCCCACGGTGTCCAACGGTGTCCAACGATGTCCCACGTTGTCCCACGTTGTCCCACGTTGTCCCACGTTGTCCCACGATGTCCCACGTTGTCCCACGTTGTCCCACGTTGTCCCACGTTGTCCCACGTTGTCCCACGTTGTCCCACGTTGTCCCACGTTGTCCCACGTTGTCCCACGTTGTCCCACGTTGTCCCACGTTGTCCCACGTTGTCCCACGGTGTCCAACGATGTCCAAGGGTGTCCAGCGATGTCCAACGGTGTCCCACGTTGTCCCACGTTTTCCCACGTTGTCCCACGTTGTCCCACGGTGTCCAACGATGTCCAACGATGTCCAACGGTGTCCCACGTTGTCCCACGTTGTTCCATGGTTTCCCACGTTGTCCCACGTTGTCCCACGTTGTCCCACGGTGTCCAACGATGTCCAACGGTGTCCAACGGTGTCCAACGGTGTCCAACGGTGTCCCACGTTGTCCCACGTTGTCCCACGTTGTCCCACGTTGTCCCACGTTGTCCCACGATGTCCCACGTTGTCCCACGTTGTCCCACGTTGTCCCACGGTGTCCAACGATGTCCAACGGTGTCCCACGTTGTCCAACGGTGTCCCACGTTGTCCCACGTTGTCCCACGTTGCCCCACGTTGTCCCACGATGTCCCACGTTGTCCCACGTTGTCCCACGTTGTCCCACGTTGTCCCACGTTGTCCCACGTTGTCCCACGTTGTCCCACGTTGTCCCACGTTGTCCCACGGTGTCCAACGATGTCCAACGGTGTCCAACGGTGTCCCACGGTGTCCAACGGTGTCCCACGTTGTCCCACGTTGTCCCACGTTGTCCCACGTTGTCCCACGTTGTCCCACGTTGTCCAACGATGTCCAACGGTGTCCCACGTTGTCACACGTTGTTCCATGGTTTCCCACGTTGTCCCACGTTGTCCCACGTTGTCCCACGGTGTCCAACGATGTCCAACGGTGTCCAACGGTGTCCAACGGTGTCCAACGGTGTCCAACGGTGTCCCACGTTGTCCCACGTTGTCCCACGTTGTCCCACGGTGTCCAACGATGTCCAACGGTGTCCCACGTTGTCCCACGTTGTCCCACGTTGTCCCACGTTGTCCCACGTTGTCCCACGATGTCCCACGTTGTCCCACGTTGTCCCACGTTGTCCCACGTTGTCCCACGTTGTCCCACGTTGTCCCACGTTGTCCCACGTTGTCCCACGTTGTCCCACGTTGTCCCACGTTGTCCCACGTTGTCCCACGGTGTCCAACGATGTCCAACGGTGTCCAGCGATGTCCAACGGTGTCCCACGTTGTCCCACGTTTTCCCACGTTGTCCCACGTTGTCCCACGGTGTCCAACGATGTCCAACGATGTCCAACGGTGTCCCACGTTGTCCCACGTTGTTCCATGGTTTCCCACGTTGTCCCACGTTGTCCCACGTTGTCCCACGGTGTCCAACGATGTCCAACGGTGTCCAGCGGTGTCCAACGGTGTCCAACGGTGTCCCACGTTGTCCCACGTTGTCCCACGTTGTCCCACGATGTCCCACGTTGTCCCACGTTGTCCCACGTTGTCCCACGTTGTCCCACGATGTCCCACGTTGTCCCACGTTGTCCCACGTTGTCCCACGTTGTCCGACGTTGTCCCACGTTGTCCCACGTTGTCCCACGTTGTCCCACGTTGTCCCACGTTGTCCCACGTTGTCCCACGGTGTCCAACGATGTCCAACGGTGTCCAACGGTGTCCCACGTTGTCCCACGTTGTCCCACGTTGTCCCACGTTGTCCCACGTTGTCCCACGTTGTCCCACGTTGTCCCACGTTGTCCAACGATGTCCAACGGTGTCCCACGTTGTCCCACGTTGTCCCACGTTGTCCCACGTTGTCCCACGTTGTCCCACGTTGTCCCACGTTGTCCCACGTTGTCCCACGTTGTCCCACGTTGTCCCACGATGTCCCACGTTGTCCCACGTTGTCCCACGTTGTCCCACGTTGTCCCACGTTGTCCCACGTTGTCCCACGTTGTCCCACGTTGTCCCACGTTGTCCCACGTTGTCCCACGGTGTCCAACGGTGTCCCACGATGTCCCACGTTGTCCCACGTTGTCCCACGTTGTCCCACGTTGTCCCACGTTGTCCCACGTTGTCCCACGGTGTCCAACGATGTCCAACGATGTCCAACGGTGTCCCACGTTGTCCCACGTTGTTCCATGGTTTCCCACGTTGTCCCACGTTGTCCCACGTTGTCCCACGTTGTCCCACGTTGTCCCACGTTGTCCCACGTTGTCCCACGATGTCCCACGTTGTTCCACGTTGTCCGACGTTGTCCCACGTTGTCCCACGTTGTCCCACGTTGTCCCACGTTGTCCCACGTTGTCCCACGGTGTCCAACGATGTCCAACGGTGTCCAACGGTGTCCAACGGTGTCCAACGATGTCCAACGATGTCCAACGATGTCCAACGATGTCCCACGTTGTCCCACGTTGTCCCACGTTGTCCCATGTTGTCCCACGTTGTCCCACGTTGTCCCACGTTGTCCCACGTTGTCCCACGTTGTCCCACGTTGTCCCACGTTGTCCCACGTTGTCCCACGGTGTCCAACGATGTCCAACGGTGTCCAACGGTGTCCCACGGTGTCCAACGTTGTCCCACCTTGTCCCACGTTGTCCCACGTTGTCCCACGTTGTCCCACGTTGTCCCACGTTGTCCAACGATGTCCAACGGTGTCCCACGTTGTCCCACGTTGTTCCATGGTTTCCCACGTTGTCCCACGTTGTCCCACGTTGTCCCACGTTGTCCCACGTTGTCCCACGGTGTCCCACGGTGTCCAACGATGTCCAACGGTGTCCCACGTTGTCCCACGTTGTCCCACGTTGTCCCACGTTGTCCCACGTTGTCCCGCGATGTCCCACGTTGTCCCACGTTGTCCCACGTTGTCCCACGTTGTCCCACGTTGTCCCACGTTGTCCCACGTTGTCCCACGTGGTCCCACGTTGTCCCACGTTGTCCCACGGTGTCCAACGATGTCCAACGGTGTCCCACGTTGTCCAACGGTGTCCCACGTTGTCCCACGTTGTCCCACGTTGTCCCACGTTGTCCCACGATGTCCCACGTTGTCCCACGTTGTCCCACGTTGTCCCACGTTGTCCCACGTTGTCCCACGTTGTCCCACGTTGTCCCACGTTGTCCCACGTTGTCCCACGTTGTCCCACGGTGTCCAACGATGTCCAACGGTGTCCAACGGTGTCCCACGGTGTCCAACGGTGTCCCACGTTGTCCCACGTTGTCCCACGTTGTCCCACGTTGTCCCACGTTGTCCCACGTTGTCCCACGTTGTCCCACGTTGTCCAACGATGTCCAACGGTGTCCCACGTTGTCCCACGTTGTTCCATGGTTTCCCACGTTGTCCCACGTTGTCCCACGTTGTCCCACGGTGTCCAACGATGTCCAACGGTGTCCAACGGTGTCCAACGGTGTCCAACGGTGTCCCACGTTGTCCCACGTTGTCCCACGTTGTCCCACGGTGTCCAACGATGTCCAACGGTGTCCCACGTTGTCCCACGTTGTCCCACGTTGTCCCACGTTGTCCCACGTTGTCCCACGATGTCCCACGTTGTCCCACGTTGTCCCACGTTGTCCCACGTTGTCCCACGTTGTCCCACGTTGTCCCACGTTGTCCCACGTTGTCCCACGTTGTCCCACGTTGTCCCACGTTGTCCCACGTTGTCCCACGTTGTCCCACGTTGTCCCACGTTGTCCCACGTTGTCCCACGGTGTCCAACGGTGTCCAACGATGTCCCACGTTGTCCCACGTTGTCCCACGTTGTCCCACGTTGTCCCACGATGTCCCACGTTGTCCCACGTTGTCCCACGTTGTCCCACGTTGTCCCACGTTGTCCCACGTTGTCCCACGTTGTCCCACGTTGTCCCACGTTGTCCCACGTTGTCCCACGTTGTCCCACGTTGTCCCACGTTGTCCCACGGTGTCCAACGATGTCCAACGGTGTCCAGCGATGTCCAACGGTGTCCCACGTTGTCCCACGTTTTCCCACGTTGTCCCACGTTGTCCCACGGTGTCCAACGATGTCCAACGATGTCCAACGGTGTCCCACGTTGTCCCACGTTGTTCCATGGTTTCCCACGTTGTCCCACGTTGTCCCACGTTGTCCCACGGTGTCCAACGATGTCCAACGGTGTCCAACGGTGTCCAACGGTGTCCAACGGTGTCCCACGTTGTCCCACGTTGTCCCACGTTGTCCCACGTTGTCCCACGTTGTCCCACGTTGTCCCACGTTGTCCCACGTTGTCCCACGTTGTCCCACGGTGTCCAACGATGTCCAACGGTGTCCCACGTTGTCCAACGTTGTCCCACGATGTCCCACGTTGTCCCACGTTGTCCCACGTTGTCCCACGTTGTCCCACGTTGTCCCACGTTGTCCCACGTTGTCCCACGTTGTCCCACGGTGTCCAACGATGTCCAACGGTGTCCAACGGTGTCCCACGGTGTCCAACGGTGTCCCACGTTGTCCCACGTTGTCCCACGTTGTCCCACGTTGTCCCACGTTGTCCCACGTTGTCCCACGTTGTCCCACGTTGTCCAACGATGTCCAACGGTGTCCCACGTTGTCCCACGTTGTTCCATGGTTTCCCACGTTGTCCCACGTTGTCCCACGTTGTCCCACGGTGTCCAACGATGTCCAACGGTGTCCAACGGTGTCCAACGGTGTCCAACGGTGTCCCACGTTGTCCCACGTTGTCCCACGTTGTCCCACGGTGTCCAACGATGTCCAACGGTGTCCCACGTTGTCCCACGTTGTCCCACGTTGTCCCACGTTGTCCCACGTTGTCCCACGATGTCCCACGTTGTCCCACGTTGTCCCACGTTGTCCCACGTTGTCCCACGTTGTCCCACGTTGTCCCACGTTGTCCCACGTTGTCCCACGTTGTCCCACGTTGTCCCACGTTGTCCCACGTTGTCCCACGTTGTCCCACGTTGTCCCACGGTGTCCAACGGTGTCCAACGATGTCCCACGTTGTCCCACGTTGTCCCACGTTGTCCCACGTTGTCCCACGATGTCCCACGTTGTCCCACGTTGTCCCACGTTGTCCCACGTTGTCCCACGTTGTCCCACGTTGTCCCACGTTGTCCCACGTTGTCCCACGTTGTCCCACGTTGTCCCACGTTGTCCCACGTTGTCCCACGTTGTCCCACGGTGTCCAACGATGTCCAAGGGTGTCCAGCGATGTCCAACGGTGTCCCACGTTGTCCCACGTTTTCCCACGTTGTCCCACGTTGTCCCACGGTGTCCAACGATGTCCAACGATGTCCAACGGTGTCCCACGTTGTCCCACGTTGTTCCATGGTTTCCCACGTTGTCCCACGTTGTCCCACGTTGTCCCACGGTGTCCAACGATGTCCAACGGTGTCCAACGGTGTCCAACGGTGTCCAACGGTGTCCCACGTTGTCCCACGTTGTCCCACGTTGTCCCACGTTGTCCCACGTTGTCCCACGATGTCCCACGTTGTCCCACGTTGTCCCACGTTGTCCCACGGTGTCCAACGATGTCCAACGGTGTCCCACGTTGTCCAACGGTGTCCCACGTTGTCCCACGTTGTCCCACGTTGCCCCACGTTGTCCCACGATGTCCCACGTTGTCCCACGTTGTCCCACGTTGTCCCACGTTGTCCCACGTTGTCCCACGTTGTCCCACGTTGTCCCACGTTGTCCCACGTTGTCCCACGTTGTCCCACTTGTCCAACGATGTCCAACGGTGTCCAACGGTGTCCCACGGTGTCCAACGGTGTCCCACGTTGTCCCACGTTGTCCCACGTTGTCCCACGTTGTCCCACGTTGTCCCACGTTGTCCAACGATGTCCAACGGTGTCCCACGTTGTCACACGTTGTTCCATGGTTTCCCACGTTGTCCCACGTTGTCCCACGTTGTCCCACGGTGTCCAACGATGTCCAACGGTGTCCAACGGTGTCCAACGGTGTCCAACGGTGTCCAACGGTGTCCCACGTTGTCCCACGTTGTCCCACGTTGTCCCACGGTGTCCAACGATGTCCAACGGTGTCCCACGTTGTCCCACGTTGTCCCACGTTGTCCCACGTTGTCCCACGTTGTCCCACGATGTCCCACGTTGTCCCACGTTGTCCCACGTTGTCCCACGTTGTCCCACGTTGTCCCACGTTGTCCCACGTTGTCCCACGTTGTCCCACGTTGTCCCACGTTGTCCCACGTTGTCCCACGTTGTCCCACGTTGTCCCACGGTGTCCAACGATGTCCAACGGTGTCCAGCGATGTCCAACGGTGTCCCACGTTGTCCCACGTTTTCCCACGTTGTCCCACGTTGTCCCACGGTGTCCAACGATGTCCAACGATGTCCAACGGTGTCCCACGTTGTCCCACGTTGTTCCATGGTTTCCCACGTTGTCCCACGTTGTCCCACGTTGTCCCACGGTGTCCAACGATGTCCAACGGTGTCCAGCGGTGTCCAACGGTGTCCAACGGTGTCCCACGTTGTCCCACGTTGTCCCACGTTGTCCCACGATGTCCCACGTTGTCCCACGTTGTCCCACGTTGTCCCACGTTGTCCCACGATGTCCCACGTTGTCCCACGTTGTCCCACGTTGTTCCATGGTTTCCCACGTTGTCCCACGTTGTCCCACGTTGTCCCACGGTGTCCAACGATGTCCAACGGTGTCCAGCGGTGTCCAACGGTGTCCAACGGTGTCCCACGTTGTCCCACGTTGTCCCACGTTGTCCCACGTTGTCCCACGTTGTCCCACGGTGTCCAACGATGTCCAACGGTGTCCAACGGTGTCCCACGTTGTCCCACGTTGTCCCACGTTGTCCCACGTTGTCCCACGTTGTCCCACGTTGTCCCACGTTGTCCCACGTTGTCCAACGATGTCCAACGGTGTCCCACGTTGTCCCACGTTGTCCCACGTTGTCCCACGTTGTCCCACGTTGTCCCACGTTGTCCCACGTTGTCCCACGTTGTCCCACGTTGTCCCACGTTGTCCCACGATGTCCCACGTTGTCCCACGTTGTCCCACGTTGTCCCACGTTGTCCCACGTTGTCCCACGTTGTCCCACGTTGTCCCACGTTGTCCCACGTTGTCCCACGTTGTCCCACGGTGTCCAACGGTGTCCCACGATGTCCCACGTTGTCCCACGTTGTCCCACGTTGTCCCACGTTGTCCCACGTTGTCCCACGTTGTCCCACGGTGTCCAACGATGTCCAACGTTGTCCAACGGTGTCCCACGTTGTCCCACGTTGTTCCATGGTTTCCCACGTTGTCCCACGTTGTCCCACGTTGTCCCACGTTGTCCCACGTTGTCCCACGTTGTCCCACGTTGTCCCACGATGTCCCACGTTGTTCCACGTTGTCCGACGTTGTCCCACGTTGTCCCACGTTGTCCCACGTTGTCCCACGGTGTCCAACGATGTCCAACGATGTCCAACGATGTCCCACGTTGTCCCACGTTGTCCCACGTTGTCCCACGTTGTCCCACGTTGTCCCACGTTGTCCCACGGTGTCCAACGATGTCCAACGATGTCCAACGATGTCCAACGGTGTCCAACGATGTCCAACGATGTCCAACGGTGTCCCACGATGTCCAACGATGTCCAACGATGTCCAACGGTGTCCAACGATGTCCAACGGTGTCCAACGATGTCCAACGATGTCCAACGGTGTCCCACGATGTCCAACGATGTCCAACGATGTCCAACGGTGTCCAACGGTGTCCAACGGTGTCCCACGGTGTCCAACGGTGTCCCACGTTGTCCCACGTTGTCCCACGTTGTCCCACGTTGTCCCACGATGTCCCACGTTGTCCAACGGTGTCCAACGGTGTCCAACGATGTCCAACGATGTCCAACGGTGTCCCACGATGTCCAACGATGTCCAACGATGTCCAACGGTGTCCCACGTTGTCCCACGTTGTCCCACGTTGTCCCACGTTGTCCCACGTTGTCCCACGGTGTCCAACGATGTCCAACGGTGTCCAACGGTGTCCAACGGTGTCCAACGGTGTCCCACGTTGTCCCACGTTGTCCCACGTTGTCCCACGTTGTCCCACGTTGTCCCACGTTGTCCCACGTTGTCCCACGATGTCCCACGTTGTCCCACGTTGTCCCACGTTGTCCCACGGTGTCCAACGATGTCCAACGGTGTCCCACGTTGTCCAACGGTGTCCCACGTTGTCCCACGTTGTCCCACGTTGCCCCACGTTGTCCCACGATGTCCCACGTTGTCCCACGTTGTCCCACGTTGTCCCACGTTGTCCCACGTTGTCCCACGTTGTCCCACGTTGTCCCACGTTGTCCCACGTTGTCCCACGTTGTCCCACGTTGTCCCACGGTGTCCAACGATGTCCAACGATGTCCAACGGTGTCCAACGGTGTCCCACGTTGTCCCACGTTGTCCCACGTTGTCCCACGGTGTCCAACGATGTCCAACGGTGTCCCACGTTGTCCCACGTTGTCCCACGTTGTCCCACGTTGTCCCACGTTGTCCCACGATGTCCCACGTTGTCCCACGTTGTCCCACGTTGTCCCACGTTGTCCCACGTTGTCCCACGTTGTCCCACGTTGTCCCACGTTGTCCCACGTTGTCCAACGATGTCCAACGGTGTCCCACGTTGTCACACGTTGTTCCATGGTTTCCCACGTTGTCCCACGTTGTCCCACGTTGTCCCACGGTGTCCAACGATGTCCAACGGTGTCCAACGGTGTCCAACGGTGTCCAACGGTGTCCAACGGTGTCCCACGTTGAACCCACGTTGTCCCACGTTGTCCCACGGTGTCCAACGATGTCCAACGGTGTCCCACGTTGTCCCACGTTGTCCCACGTTGTCCCACGTTGTCCCACGTTGTCCCACGATGTCCCACGTTGTCCCACGTTGTCCCACGTTGTCCCACGTTGTCCCACGTTGTCCCACGTTGTCCCACGTTGTCCCACGTTGTCCCACGTTGTCCCACGTTGTCCCACGTTGTCCCACGTTGTCCCACGTTGTCCCACGGTGTCCAACGATGTCCAACGGTGTCCAGCGATGTCCAACGGTGTCCCACGTTGTCCCACGTTTTCCCACGTTGTCCCACGTTGTCCCACGGTGTCCAACGATGTCCAACGATGTCCAACGGTGTCCCACGTTGTCCCACGTTGTTCCATGGTTTCCCACGTTGTCCCACGTTGTCCCACGTTGTCCCACGGTGTCCAACGATGTCCAACGGTGTCCAGCGGTGTCCAACGGTGTCCAACGGTGTCCCACGTTGTCCCACGTTGTCCCACGTTGTCCCACGATGTCCCACGTTGTCCCACGTTGTCCCACGTTGTCCCACGTTGTCCCACGATGTCCCACGTTGTCCCACGTTGTCCCACGTTGTCCCACGTTGTCCGACGTTGTCCCACGTTGTCCCACGTTGTCCCACGTTGTCCCACGTTGTCCCACGTTGTCCCACGTTGTCCCACGGTGTCCAACGATGTCCAACGGTGTCCAACGGTGTCCCACGTTGTCCCACGTTGTCCCACGTTGTCCCACGTTGTCCCACGTTGTCCCACGTTGTCCCACGTTGTCCCACGTTGTCCAACGATGTCCAACGGTGTCCCACGTTGTCCCACGTTGTCCCACGTTGTCCCACGTTGTCCCACGTTGTCCCACGTTGTCCCACGTTGTCCCACGTTGTCCCACGTTGTCCCACGTTGTCCCACGTTGTCCCACGATGTCCCACGTTGTCCCACGTTGTCCCACGTTGTCCCACGTTGTCCCACGTTGTCCCACGTTGTCCCACGTTGTCCCACGTTGTCCCACGTTGTCCCACGGTGTCCAACGGTGTCCCACGATGTCCCACGTTGTCCCACGTTGTCCCACGTTGTCCCACGTTGTCCCACGTTGTCCCACGTTGTCCCACGGTGTCCAACGATGTCCAACGATGTCCAACGGTGTCCCACGTTGTCCCACGTTGTTCCATGGTTTCCCACGTTGTCCCACGTTGTCCCACGTTGTCCCACGTTGTCCCACGTTGTCCCACGTTGTCCCACGTTGTCCCACGATGTCCCACGTTGTTCCACGTTGTCCGACGTTGTCCCACGTTGTCCCACGTTGTCCCACGTTGTCCCACGGTGTCCAACGATGTCCAACGATGTCCAACGATGTCCCACGTTGTCCCACGTTGTCCCACGTTGTCCCACGTTGTCCCACGTTGTCCCACGTTGTCCCACGGTGTCCAACGATGTCCAACGATGTCCAACGATGTCCAACGGTGTCCAACGATGTCCAACGATGTCCAACGGTGTCCCACGATGTCCAACGATGTCCAACGATGTCCAACGGTGTCCAACGATGTCCAACGGTGTCCAACGATGTCCAACGATGTCCAACGGTGTCCCACGATGTCCAACGATGTCCAACGATGTCCAACGGTGTCCAACGGTGTCCAACGGTGTCCCACGGTGTCCAACGGTGTCCCACGTTGTCCCACGTTGTCCCACGTTGTCCCACGTTGTCCCACGATGTCCCACGTTGTCCAACGGTGTCCAACGGTGTCCAACGATGTCCAACGATGTCCAACGGTGTCCCACGATGTCCAACGATGTCCAACGATGTCCAACGGTGTCCCACGTTGTCCCACGTTGTCCCACGTTGTCCCACGTTGTCCCACGTTGTCCCACGGTGTCCAACGATGTCCAACGGTGTCCCACGTTGTCCAACGGTGTCCCACGTTGTCCCACGTTGTCCCACGTTGTCCCACGTTGTCCCACGTTGTCCCACGTTGTCCCACGTTGTCCCACGTTGTCCCACGTTGTCCCACGTTGTCCCACGTTGTCCCACGTTGTCCCACGTTGTCCCACGGTGTCCAACGATGTCCAACGGTGTCCAACGGTGTCCCACGGTGTCCAACGGTGTCCCACGTTGTCCCACGTTGTCCCACGTTGTCCCACGTTGTCCCACGTTGTCCCACGTTGTCCCACGTTGTCCAACGATGTCCAACGGTGTCCCACGTTGTCCCACGTTGTTCCATGGTTTCCCACGTTGTCCCACGCTGTCCCACGTTGTCCCACGTTGTCCCACGTTGTCCCACGGTGTCCCACGGTGTCCAACGATGTCCAACTGTGTCCCACGTTGTCCCACGTTGTCCCACGTTGTCCCACGTTGTCCCACGTTGTCCCACGTTGTCCCACGTTGTCCCACGGTGTCCCACGTTGTCCCACGGTGTCCAACGATGTCCAACGATGTCCAACGATGTCCAACGGTGTCCAACGATGTCCAACGATGTCCAACGGTGTCCCACGATGTCCAACGATGTCCAACGATGTCCAACGGTGTCCAACGATGTCCAACGGTGTCCAACGATGTCCAACGATGTCCAACGGTGTCCCACGATGTCCAACGATGTCCAACGATGTCCAACGGTGTCCAACGGTGTCCAACGGTGTCCCACGGTGTCCAACGGTGTCCCACGTTGTGCCACGTTGTCCCACGTTGTCCCACGTTGTCCCACGATGTCCCACGTTGTCCAACGGTGTCCAACGGTGTCCAACGATGTCCAACGATGTCCAACGGTGTCCCACGATGTCCAACGATGTCCAACGATGTCCAACGGTGTCCCACGTTGTCCCACGTTGTCCCACGTTGTCCCACGTTGTCCCACGTTGTCCCACGGTGTCCAACGATGTCCAACGGTGTCCAACGGTGTCCAACGGTGTCCAACGGTGTCCCACGTTGTCCCACGTTGTCCCACGTTGTCCCACGTTGTCCCACGTTGTCCCACGATGTCCCACGTTGTCCCACGTTGTCCCACGTTGTCCCACGGTGTCCAACGATGTCCAACGGTGTCCCACGTTGTCCAACGGTGTCCCACGTTGTCCCACGTTGTCCCACGTTGCCCCACGTTGTCCCACGATGTCCCACGTTGTCCCACGTTGTCCCACGTTGTCCCACGTTGTCCCACGTTGTCCCACGTTGTCCCACGTTGTCCCACGTTGTCCCACGTTGTCCCACGTTGTCCCACGTTGTCCCACGGTGTCCAACGATGTCCAACGGTGTCCAACGGTGTCCCACGGTGTCCAACGGTGTCCCACGTTGTCCCACGTTGTCCCACGTTGTCCCACGTTGTCCCACGTTGTCCCACGTTGTCCAACGATGTCCAACGGTGTCCCACGTTGTCACACGTTGTTCCATGGTTTCCCACGTTGTCCCACGTTGTCCCACGTTGTCCCACGGTGTCCAACGATGTCCAACGGTGTCCAACGGTGTCCAACGGTGTCCAACGGTGTCCAACGGTGTCCCACGTTGTCCCACGTTGTCCCACGTTGTCCCACGGTGTCCAACGATGTCCAACGGTGTCCCACGTTGTCCCACGTTGTCCCACGTTGTCCCACGTTGTCCCACGTTGTCCCACGATGTCCCACGTTGTCCCACGTTGTCCCACGTTGTCCCACGTTGTCCCACGTTGTCCCACGTTGTCCCACGTTGTCCCACGTTGTCCCACGTTGTCCCACGTTGTCCCACGTTGTCCCACGTTGTCCCACGTTGTCCCACGGTGTCCAACGATGTCCAACGGTGTCCAGCGATGTCCAACGGTGTCCCACGTTGTCCCACGTTTTCCCACGTTGTCCCACGTTGTCCCACGGTGTCCAACGATGTCCAACGATGTCCAACGGTGTCCCACGTTGTCCCACGTTGTTCCATGGTTTCCCACGTTGTCCCACGTTGTCCCACGTTGTCCCACGGTGTCCAACGATGTCCAACGGTGTCCAGCGGTGTCCAACGGTGTCCAACGGTGTCCCACGTTGTCCCACGTTGTCCCACGTTGTCCCACGTTGTCCCACGTTGTCCCACGTTGTCCCACGTTGTCCCACGTTGTCCCACGATGTCCCACGTTGTCCCACGTTGTCCCACGTTGTCCCACGTTGTCCGACGTTGTCCCACGTTGTCCCACGTTGTCCCACGTTGTCCCACGTTGTCCCACGTTGTCCCACGTTGTCCCACGGTGTCCAACGATGTCCAACGGTGTCCAACGGTGTCCCACGTTGTCCCACGTTGTCCCACGTTGTCCCACGTTGTCCCACGTTGTCCCACGTTGTCCCACGTTGTCCCACGTTGTCCAACGATGTCCAACGGTGTCCCACGTTGTCCCACGTTGTCCCACGTTGTCCCACGTTGTCCCACGTTGTCCCACGTTGTCCCACGTTGTCCCACGTTGTCCCACGTTGTCCCACGTTGTCCCACGTTGTCCCACGATGTCCCACGTTGTCCCACGTTGTCCCACGTTGTCCCACGTTGTCCCACGTTGTCCCACGTTGTCCCACGTTGTCCCACGTTGTCCCACGTTGTCCCACGTTGTCCCACGGTGTCCAACGGTGTCCCACGATGTCCCACGTTGTCCCACGTTGTCCCACGTTGTCCCACGTTGTCCCACGTTGTCCCACGTTGTCCCACGGTGTCCAACGATGTCCAACGATGTCCAACGGTGTCCCACGTTGTCCCACGTTGTTCCATGGTTTCCCACGTTGTCCCACGTTGTCCCACGTTGTCCCACGTTGTCCCACGTTGTCCCACGTTGTCCCACGTTGTCCCACGTTGTCCCACGTTGTTCCACGTTGTCCGACGTTGTCCCACGTTGTCCCACGTTGTCCCACGTTGTCCCACGGTGTCCAACGATGTCCAACGATGTCCAACGATGTCCCACGTTGTCCCACGTTGTTCCACGTTGTCCCACGTTGTCCCACGTTGTCCCACGTTGTCCCACGGTGTCCAACGATGTCCAACGATGTCCAACGATGTCCAACGGTGTCCAACGATGTCCAACGATGTCCAACGGTGTCCCACGATGTCCAACGATGTCCAACGATGTCCAACGGTGTCCAACGATGTCCAACGGTGTCCAACGATGTCCAACGATGTCCAACGGTGTCCCACGATGTCCAACGATGTCCAACGATGTCCAACGGTGTCCAACGGTGTCCAACGGTGTCCCACGGTGTCCAACGGTGTCCCACGTTGTCCCACGTTGTCCCACGTTGTCCCACGTTGTCCCACGATGTCCCACGTTGTCCAACGGTGTCCAACGGTGTCCAACGATGTCCAACGATGTCCAACGGTGTCCCACGATGTCCAACGATGTCCAACGATGTCCAACGGTGTCCCACGTTGTCCCACGTTGTCCCACGTTGTCCCACGTTGTCCCACGTTGTCCCACGGTGTCCAACGATGTCCAACGGTGTCCCACGTTGTCCAACGGTGTCCCACGTTGTCCCACGTTGTCCCACGTTGTCCCACGTTGTCCCACGTTGTCCCACGTTGTCCCACGTTGTCCCACGTTGTCCCACGTTGTCCCACGTTGTCCCACGTTGTCCCACGTTGTCCCACGTTGTCCCACGGTGTCCAACGATGTCCAACGGTGTCCAACGGTGTCCCACGGTGTCCAACGGTGTCCCACGTTGTCCCACGTTGTCCCAC
Organism: Bombus terrestris; assembly: GCF_910591885.1. Taxonomy (NCBI): domain Eukaryota; kingdom Metazoa; phylum Arthropoda; class Insecta; order Hymenoptera; family Apidae; genus Bombus; species Bombus terrestris. The sequence goes on from NW_025963672.1 coordinate 16,725, forward strand.
GTTGTCCCACGTTGTCCCACGTTGTCCAACGATGTCCAACGGTGTCCCACGTTGTCCCACGTTGTTCCATGGTTTCCCACGTTGTCCCACGCTGTCCCACGTTGTCCCACGTTGTCCCACGTTGTCCCACGGTGTCCCACGGTGTCCAACGATGTCCAACTGTGTCCCACGTTGTCCCACGTTGTCCCACGTTGTCCCACGTTGTCCCACGTTGTCCCACGATGTCCCACGTTGTCCCACGTTGTCCCACGTTGTCCCACGTTGTCCCACGTTGTCCCACGTTGTCCCACGTTGTCCCACGTTGTCCCACGTTGTCCCACGTTGTCCCACGGTGTCCCACGGTGTCCAACGATGTCCAACTGTGTCCCACGTTGTCCCACGTTGTCCCACGTTGTCCCACGTTGTCCCACGTTGTCCCAAGTTGTCCCACGTTGTCCCACGTTGTCCCACGTTGTCCCACGTTGTCCCACGTTGTCCCACGTTGTCCCACGTTGTCCCACGTTGTCCCACGTTGTCCCACGGTGTCCAACGATGTCCAACGGTGTCCAACGGTGTCCCACGGTGTCCAACGGTGTCCCACGTTGTCCCACGTTGTCCCACGTTGTCCCACCTTGTCCCACGTTGTCCCACGTTGTCCCACGTTGTCCAACGATGTCCAACGGTGTCCCACGTTGTCCCACGTTGTTCCATGGTTTCCCACGTTGTCCCACGTTGTCCCACGTTGTCCCACGTTGTCCCACGTTGTCCAACGATGTCCAACGGTGTCCCACGTTGTCCCACGTTGTTCCATGGTTTCCCACGTTGTCCCACGTTGTCCCACGTTGTCCCACGGTGTCCAACGATGTCCAACGGTGTCCAACGGTGTCCAACGGTGTCCCACGTTGTCCCACGTTGTCCCACGTTGTCCCACGTTGTCCCACGTTGTCCCACGTTGTCCCACGTTGTCCCACGTTGTCCCACGTTGTCCCACGTTGTCCCACGTTGTCCCACGTTGTCCCACGATGTCCCACGTTGTCCCACGTTGTCCCACGTTGTCCCACGTTGTCCCGCGTTGTCCCACGTTGTCCCACGGTGTCCAACGATGTCCAACGGTGTCCAACGGTGTCCAACGGTGTCCAACGATGTCCAACGATGTCCAACGATGTCCAACGATGTCCCACGTTGTCCCACGTTGTCCCACGTTGTCCCATGTTGTCCCACGTTGTCCCACGTTGTCCCACGTTGTCCCACGTTGTCCCACGTTGTCCCACGTTGTCCCACGTTGTCCCACGTTGTCCCACGGTGTCCAACGATGTCCAACGGTGTCCAACGGTGTCCCACGGTGTCCAACGTTGTCCCACCTTGTCCCACGTTGTCCCACGTTGTCCCACGTTGTCCCACGTTGTCCCACGTTGTCCAACGATGTCCAACGGTGTCCCACGTTGTCCCACGTTGTTCCATGGTTTCCCACGTTGTCCCACGTTGTCCCACGTTGTCCCACGTTGTCCCACGTTGTCCCACGGTGTCCCACGGTGTCCAACGATGTCCAACGGTGTCCCACGTTGTCCCACGTTGTCCCACGTTGTCCCACGTTGTCCCACGTTGTCCCGCGATGTCCCACGTTGTCCCACGTTGTCCCACGTTGTCCCACGTTGTCCCACGTTGTCCCACGTTGTCCCACGTGGTCCCACGTTGTCCCACGTTGTCCCACGGTGTCCAACGATGTCCAACGGTGTCCCACGTTGTCCACCGGTGTCCCACGTTGTCCCACGTTGTCCCACGTTGTCCCACGTTGTCCCACGATGTCCCACGTTGTCCCACGTTGTCCCACGTTGTCCCACGTTGTCCCACGTTGTCCCACGTTGTCCCACGTTGTCCCACGTTGTCCCACGTTGTCCCACGTTGTCCCACGGTGTCCAACGATGTCCAACGGTGTCCAACGGTGTCCCACGGTGTCCAACGGTGTCCCACGTTGTCCCACGTTGTCCCACGTTGTCCCACGTTGTCCCACGTTGTCCCACGTTTTCCCACGTTGTCCCACGTTGTCCAACGATGTCCAACGGTGTCCCACGTTGTCCCACGTTGTTCCATGGTTTCCCACGTTGTCCCACGTTGTCCCACGTTGTCCCACGGTGTCCAACGATGTCCAACGGTGTCCAACGGTGTCCAACGGTGTCCAACGGTGTCCCACGTTGTCCCACGTTGTCCCACGTTGTCCCACGGTGTCCAACGATGTCCAACGGTGTCCCACGTTGTCCCACGTTGTCCCACGTTGTCCCACGTTGTCCCACGTTGTCCCACGATGTCCCACGTTGTCCCACGTTGTCCCACGGTGTCCAACGATGTCCAACGGTGTCCAGCGATGTCCAACGGTGTCCCACGTTGTCCCACGTTTTCCCACGTTGTCCCACGTTGTCCCACGGTGTCCAACGATGTCCAACGATGTCCAACGGTGTCCCACGTTGTCCCACGTTGTTCCATGGTTTCCCACGTTGTCCCACGTTGTCCCACGTTGTCCCACGGTGTCCAACGATGTCCAACGGTGTCCAACGGTGTCCAACGGTGTCCAACGGTGTCCCACGTTGTCCCACGTTGTCCCACGTTGTCCCACGATGTCCCACGTTGTCCCACGTTGTCCCACGTTGTCCCACGTTGTCCCACGATGTCCCACGTTGTCCCACGTTGTCCCACGTTGTCCCACGTTGTCCGACGTTGTCCCACGTTGTCCCACGTTGTCCCACGTTGTCCCACGTTGTCCCACGTTGTCCCACGTTGTCCCACGGTGTCCAACGATGTCCAACGGTGTCCAACGGTGTCCCACGTTGTCCCACGTTGTCCCACGTTGTCCCACGTTGTCCCACGTTGTCCCACGTTGTCCCACGTTGTCCCACGTTGTCCAACGATGTCCAACGGTGTCCCACGTTGTCCCACGTTGTCCCACGTTGTCCCACGTTGTCCCACGTTGTCCCACGTTGTCCCACGTTGTCCCACGTTGTCCCACGTTGTCCCACGTTGTCCCACGTTGTCCCACGATGTCCCACGTTGTCCCACGTTGTCCCACGTTGTCCCACGTTGTCCCACGTTGTCCCACGTTGTCCCACGTTGTCCCACGTTGTCCCACGTTGTCCCACGTTGTCCCACGGTGTCCAACGGTGTCCCACGATGTCCCACGTTGTCCCACGTTGTCCCACGTTGTCCCACGTTGTCCCACGTTGTCCCACGTTGTCCCACGGTGTCCAACGATGTCCAACGATGTCCAACGGTGTCCCACGTTGTCCCACGTTGTTCCATGGTTTCCCACGTTGTCCCACGTTGTCCCACGTTGTCCCACGTTGTCCCACGTTGTCCCACGTTGTCCCACGTTGTCCCACGATGTCCCACGTTGTTCCACGTTGTCCGACGTTGTCCCACGTTGTCCCACGTTGTCCCACGTTGTCCCACGGTGTCCAACGATGTCCAACGATGTCCAACGGTGTCCCACGTTGTCCCACGTTGTCCCACGATGTCCCACGTTGTCCCACGTTGTCCCACGTTGTCCCACGTTGTCCCACGATGTCCCACGTTGTCCCACGTTGTCCCACGTTGTCCCACGTTGTCCCACGGTGTCCAACGATGTCCAACGGTGTCCAACGGTGTCCCACGGTGTCCAACGGTGTCCCACGTTGTCCCACGTTGTCCCACGTTGTCCCACGTTGTCCCACGTTGTCCCACGATGTCCCACGTTGTCCCACGTTGTCCCACGTTGTCCCACGTTGTCCCACGTTGTCCCACGGTGTCCAACGATGTCCAACGGTGTCCAACGGTGTCCAACGGTGTCCAACGATGTCCAACGATGTCCAACGATGTCCAACGGTGTCCAACGATGTCCAACGATGTCCAACGGTGTCCCACGATGTCCAACGATGTCCAACGATGTCCAACGGTGTCCAACGATGTCCAACGGTGTCCAACGATGTCCAACGATGTCCAACGGTGTCCCACGATGTCCAACGATGTCCAACGATGTCCAACGGTGTCCAACGGTGTCCAACGGTGTCCCACGGTGTCCAACGGTGTCCCACGTTGTCCCACGTTGTCCCACGTTGTCCCACGTTGTCCCACGATGTCCCACGTTGTCCCACGGTGTCCAACGATGTCCAACGGTGTCCAGCGATGTCCAACGGTGTCCCACGTTGTCCCACGTTTTCCCACGTTGTCCCACGTTGTCCCACGGTGTCCAACGATGTCCAACGATGTCCAACGGTGTCCCACGTTGTCCCACGTTGTTCCATGGTTTCCCACGTTGTCCCACGTTGTCCCACGTTGTCCCACGGTGTCCAACGATGTCCAACGGTGTCCAACGGTGTCCAACGGTGTCCAACGGTGTCCCACGTTGTCCCACGTTGTCCCACGTTGTCCCACGATGTCCCACGTTGTCCCACGTTGTCCCACGTTGTCCCACGTTGTCCCACGATGTCCCACGTTGTCCCACGTTGTCCCACGTTGTCCCACGTTGTCCGACGTTGTCCCACGTTGTCCCACGTTGTCCCACGTTGTCCCACGTTGTCCCACGTTGTCCCACGTTGTCCCACGGTGTCCAACGATGTCCAACGGTGTCCAACGGTGTCCCACGTTGTCCCACGTTGTCCCACGTTGTCCCACGTTGTCCCACGTTGTCCCACGTTGTCCCACGTTGTCCCACGTTGTCCAACGATGTCCAACGGTGTCCCACGTTGTCCCACGTTGTCCCACGTTGTCCCACGTTGTCCCACGTTGTCCCACGTTGTCCCACGTTGTCCCACGTTGTCCCACGTTGTCCCACGTTGTCCCACGTTGTCCCACGATGTCCCACGTTGTCCCACGTTGTCCCACGTTGTCCCACGTTGTCCCACGTTGTCCCACGTTGTCCCACGTTGTCCCACGTTGTCCCACGTTGTCCCACGTTGTCCCACGGTGTCCAACGGTGTCCCACGATGTCCCACGTTGTCCCACGTTGTCCCACGTTGTCCCACGTTGTCCCACGTTGTCCCACGTTGTCCCACGGTGTCCAACGATGTCCAACGATGTCCAACGGTGTCCCACGTTGTCCCACGTTGTTCCATGGTTTCCCACGTTGTCCCACGTTGTCCCACGTAGTCCCACGTTGTCCCACGTTGTCCCACGTTGTCCCACGTTGTCCCACGATGTCCCACGTTGTTCCACGTTGTCCGACGTTGTCCCACGTTGTCCCACGTTGTCCCACGTTGTCCCACGGTGTCCAACGATGTCCAACGATGTCCAACGGTGTCCCACGTTGTCCCACGTTGTCCCACGATGTCCCACGTTGTCCCACGTTGTCCCACGTTGTCCCACGTTGTCCCACGATGTCCCACGTTGTCCCACGTTGTCCCACGTTGTCCCACGTTGTCCCACGGTGTCCAACGATGTCCAACGGTGTCCAACGGTGTCCCACGGTGTCCAACGGTGTCCCACGTTGTCCCACGTTGTCCCACGTTGTCCCACGTTGTCCCACGTTGTCCCACGATGTCCCACGTTGTCCCACGTTGTCCCACGTTGTCCCACGTTGTCCCACGTTGTCCCACGGTGTCCAACGATGTCCAACGGTGTCCAACGGTGTCCAACGGTGTCCAACGATGTCCAACGATGTCCAACGATGTCCAACGGTGTCCAACGATGTCCAACGATGTCCAACGGTGTCCCACGATGTCCAACGATGTCCAACGATGTCCAACGGTGTCCAACGATGTCCAACGGTGTCCAACGATGTCCAACGATGTCCAACGGTGTCCCACGATGTCCAACGATGTCCAACGATGTCCAACGGTGTCCAACGGTGTCCAACGGTGTCCCACGGTGTCCAACGGTGTCCCACGTTGTCCCACGTTGTCCCACGTTGTCCAACGGTGTCCCACGTTGTCCCACGTTGTCCCACGTTGTCCAACGATGTCCAACGGTGTCCCACGTTGTCCCACGTTGTTCCATGGTTTCCCACGTTGTCCCACGTTGTCCCACGTTGTCCCACGGTGTCCAACGATGTCCAACGGTGTCCCACGTTGTCCAACGGTGTCCCACGTTGTCCCACGTTGTCCCACGTTGTCCCACGTTGTCCCACGGTGTCCAACGGTGTCCAACGATGTCCCACGTTGTCCCACGTTGTCCCACGTTGTCCCACGTTGTCCCACGATGTCCCACGTTGTCCCACGTTGTCCCACGTTGTCCCACGTTGTCCCACGTTGTCCCACGTTGTCCCACGTTGTCCCACGTTGTCCCACGTTGTCCCACGGTGTCCAACGGTGTCCAACGATGTCCAACGATGTCCAACGGTGTCCCACGATGTCCAACGATGTCCAACGATGTCCAACGGTGTCCAACGGTGTCCAACGGTGTCCCACGGTGTCCAACGGTGTCCCACGTTGTCCCACGTTGTCCCACGTTGTCCCACGTTGTCCCACGATGTCCCACGTTGTCCAACGGTGTCCAACGGTGTCCAACGATGTCCAACGATGTCCAACGGTGTCCCACGATGTCCAACGATGTCCAACGATGTCCAACGGTGTCCCACGTTGTCCCACGTTGTCCCACGTTGTCCCACGTTGTCCCACGTTGTCCCACGTTGTCCCACGTTGTCCCACGGTGTCCAACGATGTCCAACGGTGTCCAAAGGTGTCCCACGGTGTCCAACGGTGTCCCACGTTGTCCCACGTTGTCCCACGTTGTCCCACGTTGTCCCACGTTGTCCGACGTTGTCCCACGTTGTCCCACGTTGTCCCACGATGTCCCACGTTGTCCCACGTTGTCCCACGTTGTCCCACGTTGTCCCACGTTGTCCCACGTTGTCCCACGTTGTCCCACGTTGTCCCACGTTGTCCCACGTTGTCCCACGTTGTCCCACGGTGTCCAACGATGTCCAACGGTGTCCAGCGATGTCCAACGGTGTCCCACGTTGTCCCACGTTTTCCCACGTTGCCCCACGTTGTCCCACGGTGTCCAGCGATGTCCAACGATGTCCAACGGTGTCCCACGTTGTCCCACGTTGTTCCATGGTTTCCCACGTTGTCCCACGTTGTCCCACGTTGTCCCACGGTCTCCAACGATGTCCAACGGTGTCCAACGGTGTCCCACGTTGTCCCACGTTGTCCCACGTTGTCCCACGTTGTCCCACGTGGTCCCACGTTGTCCCACGTTGTCCCACGGTGTCCAACGATGTCCAACGATGTCCCACGTTGTCCCACGTTGTCCCACGTTGTCCCACGATGTCCCACGTTGTCCCACGTTGTCCCACGTTGTCCCACGTTGTCCCACGTTGTCCCACGTTGTCCCACGTTGTCCCACGGTGTCCAACGATGTCCAACGGTGTCCCACGTTGTCCCACGTTGTCCCACGTTGTCCAACGATGTCCAACGGTGTCCCACGTTGTCCCACGTTGTTCCATGGTTTCCCACGTTGTCCGACGTTGTCCCACGATGTCCCACGGTGTCCAACGATGTCCAACGGTGTCCCACGTTGTCCAACGGTGTCCCACGTTGTCCCACGTTGTCCCACGTTGTCCCACGTTGTCCCACGGTGTCCAACGGTGTCCAACGATGTCCCACGTTGTCCCACGTTGTCCCACGTTGTCCCACGGTGTCCAACGGTGTCCAACGATGTCCCACGTTGTCCCACGTTGTCCCACGTTGTCCCACGTTGTCCCACGATGTCCCACGTTGTCCCACGTTGTCCCACGTTGTCCCACGTTGTCCCACGTTGTCCCACGTTGTCCCACGTTGTCCCACGTTGTCCCACGTTGTCCCACGGTGTCCAACGATGTCCAACGGTGTCCAGCGATGTCCAACGGTGTCCCACGTTGTCCCACGTTTTCCCACGTTGTCCCACGTTGTCCCACGGTGTCCAACGATGTCCAACGATGTCCAACGGTGTCCCACGTTGTCCCACGTTGTTCCATGGTTTCCCACGTTGTCCCACGTTGTCCCACGTTGTCCCACGGTGTCCAACGATGTCCAACGGTGTCCAACGGTGTCCAACGGTGTCCAACGGTGTCCCACGTTGTCCCACGTTGTCCCACGTTGTCCCACGATGTCCCACGTTGTCCCACGATGTCCCACGTTGTCCCACGTTGTCCCACGTTGTCCCACGTTGTCCCACGATGTCCCACGTTGTCCCACGTTGTCCCACGTTGTCCCACGTTGTCCGACGTTGTCCCACGTTGTCCCACGTTGTCCCACGTTGTCCCACGTTGTCCCACGTTGTCCCACGTTGTCCCACGGTGTCCAACGATGTCCAACGGTGTCCAACGGTGTCCAACGGTGTCCCACGTTGTCCCACGTTGTCCCACGATGTCCCACGTTGTCCCACGATGTCCCACGTTGTCCCACGTTGTCCCACGTTGTCCCACGATGTCCCACGTTGTCCCACGTTGTCCCACGTTGTCCCACGTTGTCCCACGATGTCCCACGTTGTCCCACGTTGTCCCACGTTGTCCCACGTTGTCCCACGTTGTCCCACGTTGTCCCACGTTGTCCCACGTTGTCCCACGTTGTCCCACGGTGTCCAACGATATCCAACGGTGTCCAGCGATGTCCAACGGTGTCCCACGTTGTCCCACGTTTTCCCACGTTGTCCCACGTTGTCCCACGGTGTCCAACGATGTCCAACGATGTCCAACGGTGTCCCACGTTGTCCCACGTTGTCCCACGTTGTCCCACGATGTCCCACGTTGTCCCACGTTGTCCCACGTTGTCCCACGTTGTCCCACGTTGTCCCACGTTGTCCCACGTTGTCCCACGTTGTCCCACGTTGTCCCACGTTGTCCCACGTTGTCCCACGGTGTCCAACGGTGTCCCACGATGTCCCACGTTGTCCCACGTTGTCCCACGTTGTCCCACGTTGTCCCACGTTGTCCCACGTTGTCCCACGGTGTCCAACGATGTCCAACGATGTCCAACGGTGTCCCACGTTGTCCCACGTTGTTCCATGGTTTCCCACGTTGTCCCACGTTGTCCCACGTTGTCCCACGGTGTCCAACGATGTCCAACGGTGTCCAACGGTGTCCAACGGTGTCCAACGGTGTCCCACGTTGTCCCACGTTGTCCCACGTTGTCCCACGTTGTCCCACGATGTCCCACGTTGTCCCACGTTGTCCCACGTTGTCCCACGATGTCCCACGTTGTCCCACGTTGTCCCACGTTGTCCCACGTTGTCCCACGATGTCCCACGTTGTCCCACGTTGTCCCACGTTGTCCCACGTTGTCCCACGGTGTCCAACGATGTCCAACGGTGTCCAACGGTGTCCCACGGTGTCCAACGGTGTCCCACGTTGTCCCACGTTGTCCCACGTTGTCCCACGTTGTCCCACGTTGTCCCACGATGTCCCACGTTGTCCCACGTTGTCCGACGTTGTCCCACGTTGTCCCACGTTGTCCCACGTTGTCCCACGGTGTCCAACGATGTCCAACGATGTCCAACGGTGTCCCACGTTGTCCCACGTTCTCCCACGATGTCCCACGTTGTCCCACGTTGTCCCACGTTGTCCCACGTTGTCCCACGATGTCCCACGTTGTCCCACGTTGTCCCACGTTGTCCCACGTTGTCCCACGGTGTCCAACGATGTCCAACGGTGTCCAACGGTGTCCCACGGTGTCCAACGGTGTCCCACGTTGTCCCACGTTGTCCCACGTTGTCCCACGTTGTCCCACGTTGTCCCACGATGTCCCACGTTGTCCCACGTTGTCCCACGTTGTCCCACGTTGTCCCACGTTGTCCCACGGTGTCCAACGATGTCCAACGGTGTCCAACGGTGTCCAACGGTGTCCAACGGTGTCCAACGGTGTCCCACGGTGTCCAACGGTGTCCCACGTTGTCCCACGTTGTCCCACGTTGTCCCACGTTGTCCCACGATGTCCCACGTTGTCCAACGGTGTCCAACGGTGTCCAACGATGTCCAACGATGTCCAACGGTGTCCCACGATGTCCAACGATGTCCAACGATGTCCAACGGTGTCCCACGTTGTCCCACGTTGTCCCACGTTGTCCCACGTTGTCCCACGTTGTCCCACGTTGTCCCACGTTGTCCCACGTTGTCCCACGTTGTCCCACGGTGTCCAACGATGTCCAACGGTGTCCAAAGGTGTCCCACGGTGTCCAACGGTGTCCCACGTTGTCCCACGTTGTCCCACGTTGTCCCACGTTGTCCCACGTTGTCCCACGTTGTCCAACGATGTCCAACGGTGTCCCACGTTGTCCCACGTTGTTCCATGGTTTCCCACGTTGTCCCACGTTGTCCCACGTTGTCCCACGGTGTCCAACGATGTCCAACGGTGTCCCACGTTGTCCAACGGTGTCCCACGTTGTCCCACGTTGTCCCACGTTGTCCCACGTTGTCCCACGTTGTCCCACGTTGTCCCACGTTGTCCCACGTTGTCCCACGTTGTCCCACGTTGTCCCACGTTGTCCCACGGTGTCCAACGATGTCCAACGGTGTCCAACGGTGTCCCACGGTGTCCAACGGTGTCCCACGTTGTCCCACGTTGTCCCACGTTGTCCCACGTTGTCCCACGTTGTCCCACGTTGTCCCACGTTGTCCCACGTTGTCCCACGTTGTCCCACGTTGTCCCACGTTGTCCCACGGTGTCCAACGATGTCCAACGGTGTCCAACGGTGTCCCACGTTGTCCCACGTTGTCCCACGTTGTCCCACGTTGTCCCACGTGGTCCCACGTTGTCCCACGTTGTCCCACGTTGTCCCACGGTGTCCAACGATGTCCAACGGTGTCCAACGGTGTCCCACGGTGTCCAACGGTGTCCCACGTTGTCCCACGTTGTCCCACGTTGTCCCACGTTGTCCCACGTTGTCCCACGTTGTCCAACGATGTCCAACGGTGTCCCACGTTGTCCCACGTTGTTCCATGGTTTCCCACGTTGTCCCACGTTGTCCCACGTTGTCCCACGGTGTCCCACGTTGTCCCACGTTGTCCAACGATGTCCAACGGTGTCCCACGTTGTCCCACGTTGTTCCATGGTTTCCCACGTTGTCCCACATTGTCCCACGTTGACCCACGGTGTCCAACGATGTCCAGCGATGTCCAACGGTGTCCCACGATGTCCAACGATGTCCAACGATGTCCAACGGTGTCCAACGATGTCCAACGGTGTCCAACGATGTCCAACGATGTCCAACGGTGTCCCACGATGTCCAACGATGTCCAACGGTGTCCAACGGTGTCCAACGGTGTCCAACGGTGTCCCACGGTGTCCAACGGTGTCCCACGTTGTCCCACGTTGTTCCATGGTTTCCCACGTTGTCCCACGTTGTCCCACGTTGTCCCACGTTGTCCCACGTGGTCCCACGTTGTCCCACGTTGTCCCACGGTGTCCAACGATGTCCAACGGTGTCCCACGTTGTCCAACGGTGTCCCACGTTGTCCCACGTTGTCCCACGTTGTCCCACGTTGTCCCACGATGTCCCACGTTGTCCCACGTTGTCCCACGTTGTCCCACGTTGTCCCACGTTGTCCCACGTTGTCCCACGTTGTCCCACGTTGTCCCACGTTGTCCCACGTTGTCCCACGTTGTCCCACGGTGTCCAACGATGTCCAACGGTGTCCAACGGTGTCCCACGGTGTCCAACGGTGTCCCACGTTGTCCCACGTTGTCCCACGTTGTCCCACGTTGTCCCACGTTGTCCCACGTTGTCCAACGATGTCCAACGGTGTCCCACGTTGTCCCACGTTGTTCCATGGTTTCCCACGTTGTCCCACGTTGTCCCACGTTGTCCCACGGTGTCCAACGATGTCCAACGGTGTCCAACGGTGTCCAACGGTGTCCAACGGTGTCCCACGTTGTCCCACGTTGTCCCACGTTGTCCCACGTTGTCCAACGATGTCCAACGATGTCCAACGGTGTCCCACGTTGTCCCACGTTGTCCCACGATGTCCCACGTTGTCCCACGTTGTCCCACGTTGTCCCACGTTGTCCCACGTTGTCCCACGTTGTCCCACGTTGTCCCACGTTGTCCCACGTTGTCCCACGTTGTCCCACGTTGTCCCACGTTGTCCCACGTTGTCCCACGGTGTCCAACGGTGTCCAACGATGTCCCACGTTGTCCCACGTTGTCCCACGTTGTCCCACGATGTCCCACGTTGTCCCACGTTGTCCCACGTTGTCCCACGTTGTCCCACGGTGTCCTACGATGTCCAACGGTGTCCAACGGTGTCCCACGGTGTCCAACGGTGTCCCACGTTGTCCCACGTTGTCCCACGTTGTCCCACGTTGTCCCACGTTGTCCCACGATGTCCCACGTTGTCCCACGTTGTCCGACGTTGTCCCACGTTGTCCCACGTTGTCCCACGTTGTCCCACGGTGTCCAACGATGTCCAACGATGTCCAACGGTGTCCCACGTTGTCCCACGTTGTTCCATGGTTTCCCACGTTGTCCCACGTTGTCCCACGTTGTCCCACGGTGTCCAACGTTGTCCCACGTTGTCCCACGTTGTCCCACGTTGTCCCACGTTGTCCCACGGTGTCCAACGATGTCCAACGGTGTCCAGCGATGTCCAACGGTGTCCCACGTTGTCCCACGTTTTCCCACGTTGTCCCACGTTGTCCGACGTTGTCCCACGGTGTCCAACGATGTCCAACGATGTCCAACGGTGTCCCACGTTGTCCCACGTTGTTCCATGGTTTCCCACGTTGTCCCACGTTGTCCCACGTTGTCCCACGTTGTCCCACGTTGTCCCACGTTGTCCCACGTTGTCCCACGTTGTCCCACGGTGTCCAACGATGTCCAACGGTGTCCAGCGATGTCCAACGGTGTCCCACGTTGTCCCACGTTTTCCCACGTTGTCCCACGTTGTCCCACGGTGTCCAACGGTGTCCAGCGATGTCCAACGGTGTCCCACGCTGTCCCACGGTGTCCAACGATGTCCAACGATGTCCAACGGTGTCCCACGTTGTCCCACGTTGTTCCATGGTTTCCCACGTTGTCCCACGTTGTCCCACGTTGTCCCACGTTGTCCCACGTTGTCCCACGTTGTCCCACGTTGTCCAACGATGTCCAACGGTGTCCCACGTTGTCCCACGTTGTTCCATGGTTTCCCACGTTGTCCCACGTTGTCCCACGTTGTCCCATGTTGTCCCACGTTGTCCCACGTTGTCCCACGGTGTCCAACGATGTCCAACGGTGTCCCACGTTGTCCCACGTTGTCCCACGTTGTCCCACGTTGTCCCACGTGGTCCCACGTTGTCCCACGTTGTCCCACGGTGTCCAACGATGTCCAACGGTGTCCCACGTTGTCCAACGGTGTCCCACGTTGTCCCACGTTGTCCCACGTTGTCCCACGTTGTCCCACGATGTCCCACGTTGTCCCACGTTGTCCCACGTTGTCCCACGTTGTCCCACGTTGTCCCACGTTGTCCCACGTTGTCCCACGTTGTCCCACGTTGTCCCACGTTGTCCCACGTTGTCCCACGGTGTCCAACGATGTCCAACGGTGTCCAACGGTGTCCCACGGTGTCCCACGGTGTCCCACGTTGTCCCACGTTGTCCCACGTTGTCCCACGTTGTCCCACGTTGTCCCACGTTGTCCCACGTTGTCCCACGTTGTCCCACGTTGTCCAACGATGTCCAACGGTGTCCCACGTTGTCCCACGTTGTTCCATGGTTTCCCACGTTGTCCCACGTTGTCCCACGTTGTCCCACGGTCTCCAACGATGTCCAACGGTGTCCAACGGTGTCCCACGTTGTCCCACGTTGTCCCACGTTGTCCCACGTTGTCCCACGTGGTCCCACGTTGTCCCACGTTGTCCCACGGTGTCCAACGATGTCCAACGATGTCCCACGTTGTCCCACGTTGTCCCACGTTGTCCCACGTTGTCCCACGATGTCCCACGTTGTCCCACGTTGTCCCACGTTGTCCCACGTTGTCCCACGTTGTCCCACGTTGTCCCACGTTGTCCCACGGTGTCCAACGATGTCCAACGGTGTCCCACGTTGTCCCACGTTGTCCCACGTTGTCCAACGATGTCCAACGGTGTCCCACGTTGTCCCACGTTGTTCCATGGTTTCCCACGTTGTCCCACGTTGTCCCACGATGTCCCACGGTGTCCAACGATGTCCAACGGTGTCCCACGTTGTCCAACGGTGTCCCACGTTGTCCCACGTTGTCCCACGTTGTCCCACGTTGTCCCACGGTGTCCAACGGTGTCCAACGATGTCCCACGTTGTCCCACGTTGTCCCACGTTGTCCCACGTTGTCCCACGATGTCCCACGTTGTCCCACGTTGTCCCACGTTGTCCCACGTTGTCCCACGTTGTCCCACGTTGTCCCACGTTGTCCCACGTTGTCCCACGTTGTCCCACGGTGTCCAACGATGTCCAACGGTGTCCAGCGATGTCCAACGGTGTCCCACGTTGTCCCACGTTTTCCCACGTTGTCCCACGTTGTCCCACGGTGTCCAACGATGTCCAACGATGTCCAACGGTGTCCCACGTTGTCCCACGTTGTTCCATGGTTTCCCACGTTGTCCCACGTTGTCCCACGTTGTCCCACGTTGTCCAACGATGTCCAACGGTGTCCAACGGTGTCCAACGGTGTCCAACGGTGTCCCACGTTGTCCCACGTTGTCCCACGTTGTCCCACGATGTCCCACGTTGTCCCACGATGTCCCACGTTGTCCCACGTTGTCCCACGTTGTCCCACGTTGTCCCACGATGTCCCACGTTGTCCCACGTTGTCCCACGTTGTCCCACGTTGTCCGACGTTGTCCCACGTTGTCCCACGTTGTCCCACGTTGTCCCACGTTGTCCCACGTTGTCCCACGTTGTCCCACGGTGTCCAACGATGTCCAACGGTGTCCAACGGTGTCCAACGGTGTCCCACGTTGTCCCACGTTGTCCCACGATGTCCCACGTTGTCCCACGATGTCCCACGTTGTCCCACGTTGTCCCACGTTGTCCCACGATGTCCCACGTTGTCCCACGTTGTCCCACGTTGTCCCACGTTGTCCCACGATGTCCCACGTTGTCCCACGTTGTCCCACGTTGTCCCACGTTGTCCCACGTTGTCCCACGTTGTCCCACGTTGTCCCACGTTGTCCCACGTTGTCCCACGGTGTCCAACGATATCCAACGGTGTCCAGCGATGTCCAACGGTGTCCCACGTTGTCCCACGTTTTCCCACGTTGTCCCACGTTGTCCCACGGTGTCCAACGATGTCCAACGATGTCCAACGGTGTCCCACGTTGTCCCACGTTGTCCCACGTTGTCCCACGATGTCCCACGTTGTCCCACGTTGTCCCACGTTGTCCCACGTTGTCCCACGTTGTCCCACGTTGTCCCACGTTGTCCCACGTTGTCCCACGTTGTCCCACGTTGTCCCACGTTGTCCCACGGTGTCCAACGGTGTCCCACGATGTCCCACGTTGTCCCACGTTGTCCCACGTTGTCCCACGTTGTCCCACGTTGTCCCACGTTGTCCCACGGTGTCCAACGATGTCCAACGATGTCCAACGGTGTCCCACGTTGTCCCACGTTGTTCCATGGTTTCCCACGTTGTCCCACGTTGTCCCACGTTGTCCCACGGTGTCCAACGATGTCCAACGGTGTCCAACGGTGTCCAACGGTGTCCCACGTTGTCCCACGTTGTCCCACGTTGTCCCACGTTGTCCCACGATGTCCCACGTTGTCCCACGTTGTCCCACGTTGTCCCACGATGTCCCACGTTGTCCCACGTTGTCCCACGTTGTCCCACGTTGTCCCACGATGTCCCACGTTGTCCCACGTTGTCCCACGTTGTCCCACGTTGTCCCACGGTGTCCAACGATGTCCAACGGTGTCCAACGGTGTCCCACGGTGTCCAACGGTGTCCCACGTTGTCCCACGTTGTCCCACGTTGTCCCACGTTGTCCCACGTTGTCCCACGATGTCCCACGTTGTCCCACGTTGTCCGACGTTGTCCCACGTTGTCCCACGTTGTCCCACGTTGTCCCACGGTGTCCAACGATGTCCAACGATGTCCAACGGTGTCCCACGTTGTCCCACGTTGTCCCACGATGTCCCACGTTGTCCCACGTTGTCCCACGTTGTCCCACGTTGTCCCACGATGTCCCACGTTGTCCCACGTTGTCCCACGTTGTCCCACGTTGTCCCACGGTGTCCAACGATGTCCAACGGTGTCCAACGGTGTCCCACGGTGTCCAACGGTGTCCCACGTTGTCCCACGTTGTCCCACGTTGTCCCACGTTGTCCCACGTTGTCCCACGATGTCCCACGTTGTCCCACGTTGTCCCACGTTGTCCCACGTTGTCCCACGTTGTCCCACGGTGTCCAACGATGTCCAACGGTGTCCAACGGTGTCCAACGGTGTCCAACGGTGTCCAACGGTGTCCCACGGTGTCCAACGGTGTCCCACGTTGTCCCACGTTGTCCCACGTTGTCCCACGTTGTCCCACGATGTCCCACGTTGTCCAACGGTGTCCAACGGTGTCCAACGATGTCCAACGATGTCCAACGGTGTCCCACGATGTCCAACGATGTCCAACGATGTCCAACGGTGTCCCACGTTGTCCCACGTTGTCCCACGTTGTCCCACGTTGTCCCACGTTGTCCCACGTTGTCCCACGTTGTCCCACGTTGTCCCACGTTGTCCCACGGTGTCCAACGATGTCCAACGGTGTCCAAAGGTGTCCCACGGTGTCCAACGGTGTCCCACGTTGTCCCACGTTGTCCCACGTTGTCCCACGTTGTCCCACGTTGTCCCACGTTGTCCAACGATGTCCAACGGTGTCCCACGTTGTCCCACGTTGTTCCATGGTTTCCCACGTTGTCCCACGTTGTCCCACGTTGTCCCACGGTGTCCAACGATGTCCAACGGTGTCCCACGTTGTCCAACGGTGTCCCACGTTGTCCCACGTTGTCCCACGTTGTCCCACGTTGTCCCACGTTGTCCCACGTTGTCCCACGTTGTCCCACGTTGTCCCACGTTGTCCCACGTTGTCCCACGTTGTCCCACGGTGTCCAACGATGTCCAACGGTGTCCAACGGTGTCCCACGGTGTCCAACGGTGTCCCACGTTGTCCCACGTTGTCCCACGTTGTCCCACGTTGTCCCACGTTGTCCCACGTTGTCCCACGTTGTCCCACGTTGTCCCACGTTGTCCCACGTTGTCCCACGTTGTCCCACGGTGTCCAACGATGTCCAACGGTGTCCAACGGTGTCCCACGTTGTCCCACGTTGTCCCACGTTGTCCCACGTTGTCCCACGTGGTCCCACGTTGTCCCACGTTGTCCCACGTTGTCCCACGGTGTCCAACGATGTCCAACGGTGTCCAACGGTGTCCCACGGTGTCCAACGGTGTCCCACGTTGTCCCACGTTGTCCCACGTTGTCCCACGTTGTCCCACGTTGTCCCACGTTGTCCAACGATGTCCAACGGTGTCCCACGTTGTCCCACGTTGTTCCATGGTTTCCCACGTTGTCCCACGTTGTCCCACGTTGTCCCACGGTGTCCCACGTTGTCCCACGTTGTCCAACGATGTCCAACGGTGTCCCACGTTGTCCCACGTTGTTCCATGGTTTCCCACGTTGTCCCACGTTGTCCCACGTTGACCCACGGTGTCCAACGATGTCCAGCGATGTCCAACGGTGTCCCACGATGTCCAACGATGTCCAACGATGTCCAACGGTGTCCAACGATGTCCAACGGTGTCCAACGATGTCCAACGATGTCCAACGGTGTCCCACGATGTCCAACGATGTCCAACGATGTCCAACGGTGTCCAACGGTGTCCAACGGTGTCCCACGGTGTCCAACGGTGTCCCACGTTGTCCCACGTTGTTCCATGGTTTCCCACGTTGTCCCACGTTGTCCCACGTTGTCCCACGTTGTCCCACGTGGTCCCACGTTGTCCCACGTTGTCCCACGGTGTCCAACGATGTCCAACGGTGTCCCACGTTGTCCAACGGTGTCCCACGTTGTCCCACGTTGTCCCACGTTGTCCCACGTTGTCCCACGATGTCCCACGTTGTCCCACGTTGTCCCACGTTGTCCCACGTTGTCCCACGTTGTCCCACGTTGTCCCACGTTGTCCCACGTTGTCCCACGTTGTCCCACGTTGTCCCACGTTGTCCCACGGTGTCCAACGATGTCCAACGGTGTCCAACGGTGTCCCACGGTGTCCAACGGTGTCCCACGTTGTCCCACGTTGTCCCACGTTGTCCCACGTTGTCCCACGTTGTCCCACGTTGTCCAACGATGTCCAACGGTGTCCCACGTTGTCCCACGTTGTTCCATGGTTTCCCACGTTGTCCCACGTTGTCCCACGTTGTCCCACGGTGTCCAACGATGTCCAACGGTGTCCAACGGTGTCCAACGGTGTCCAACGGTGTCCCACGTTGTCCCACGTTGTCCCACGTTGTCCCACGTTGTCCAACGATGTCCAACGATGTCCAACGGTGTCCCACGTTGTCCCACGTTGTCCCACGATGTCCCACGTTGTCCCACGTTGTCCCACGTTGTCCCACGTTGTCCCACGTTGTCCCACGTTGTCCCACGTTGTCCCACGTTGTCCCACGTTGTCCCACGTTGTCCCACGTTGTCCCACGTTGTCCCACGTTGTCCCACGGTGTCCAACGGTGTCCAACGATGTCCCACGTTGTCCCACGTTGTCCCACGTTGTCCCACGATGTCCCACGTTGTCCCACGTTGTCCCACGTTGTCCCACGTTGTCCCACGGTGTCCTACGATGTCCAACGGTGTCCAACGGTGTCCCACGGTGTCCAACGGTGTCCCACGTTGTCCCACGTTGTCCCACGTTGTCCCACGTTGTCCCACGTTGTCCCACGATGTCCCACGTTGTCCCACGTTGTCCGACGTTGTCCCACGTTGTCCCACGTTGTCCCACGTTGTCCCACGGTGTCCAACGATGTCCAACGATGTCCAACGGTGTCCCACGTTGTCCCACGGTGTTCCACGGTTTCCCACGTTGTCCCACGTTGTCCCACGTTGTCCCACGGTGTCCAACGTTGTCCCACGTTGTCCCACGTTGTCCCACGTTGTCCCACGTTGTCCCACGGTGTCCAACGATGTCCAACGGTGTCCAGCGATGTCCAACGGTGTCCCACGTTGTCCCACGTTTTCCCACGTTGTCCCACGTTGTCCGACGTTGTCCCACGGTGTCCAACGATGTCCAACGATGTCCAACGGTGTCCCACGTTGTCCCACGTTGTTCCATGGTTTCCCACGTTGTCCCACGTTGTCCCACGTTGTCCCACGTTGTCCCACGTTGTCCCACGTTGTCCCACGTTGTCCCACGTTGTCCCACGGTGTCCAACGATGTCCAACGGTGTCCAGCGATGTCCAACGGTGTCCCACGTTGTCCCACGTTTTCCCACGTTGTCCCACGTTGTCCCACGGTGTCCAACGGTGTCCAGCGATGTCCAACGGTGTCCCACGTTGTCCCACGGTGTCCAACGATGTCCAACGATGTCCAACGGTGTCCCACGTTGTCCCACGTTGTTCCATGGTTTCCCACGTTGTCCCACGTTGTCCCACGTTGTCCCACGTTGTCCCACGTTGTCCCACGTTGTCCCACGTTGTCCAACGATGTCCAACGGTGTCCCACGTTGTCCCACGTTGTTCCATGGTTTCCCACGTTGTCCCACGTTGTCCCACGTTGTCCCATGTTGTCCCACGTTGTCCCACGTTGTCCCACGGTGTCCAACGATGTCCAACGGTGTCCCACGTTGTCCCACGTTGTCCCACGTTGTCCCACGTTGTCCCACGTGGTCCCACGTTGTCCCACGTTGTCCCACGGTGTCCAACGATGTCCAACGGTGTCCCACGTTGTCCAACGGTGTCCCACGTTGTCCCACGTTGTCCCACGTTGTCCCACGTTGTCCCACGATGTCCCACGTTGTCCCACGTTGTCCCACGTTGTCCCACGTTGTCCCACGTTGTCCCACGTTGTCCCACGTTGTCCCACGTTGTCCCACGTTGTCCCACGTTGTCCCACGTTGTCCCACGGTGTCCAACGATGTCCAACGGTGTCCAACGGTGTCCCACGGTGTCCAACGGTGTCCCACGTTGTCCCACGTTGTCCCACGTTGTCCCACGTTGTCCCACGTTGTCCCACGTTGTCCCACGTTGTCCCACGTTGTCCCACGTTGTCCAACGATGTCCAACGGTGTCCCACGTTGTCCCACGTTGTTCCATGGTTTCCCACGTTGTCCCACGTTGTCCCACGTTGTCCCACGGTGTCCAACGTTGTCCCACGTTGTTCCATGGTTTCCCACGTTGTCCCACGTTGTCCCACGTTGTCCAACGATGTCCAACGGTGTCCAACGGTGTCCCACGGTGTCCAACGGTGTCCCACGTTGTCCCACGTTGTCCCACGTTGTCCCACGTTGTCCCACGTTGTCCCACGTTGTCCCACGTTGTCCAACGATGTCCAACGGTGTCCCACGTTGTCCCACGTTGTTCCATGGTTTCCCACGTTGTCCCACGTTGTCCCACGGTGTCCAACGATGTCCAACGGTGTCCAACGGTGTCCAACGGTGTCCAACGGTGTCCCACGTTGTCCCACGTTGTCCCACGTTGTCCCACGTTGTCCCACGTTGTCCCACGTTGTCCCACGTTGTCCCACGTTGTCCCACGTTGTCCCACGTTGTCCCACGTTGTCCCACGTTGTCCCACGTTGTCCCACGTTGTAGCACGGTGTCCAACGGTGTCCAACGATGTCCCACGTTGTCCCACGTTGTCCCACGTTGTCCCACGATGTCCCACGTTGTCCCACGTTGTCCCACGGTGTCCAACGATGTCCAACGGTGTCCAACGGTGTCCAACGGTGTCCAACGGTGTCCCACGTTGTCCCACGTTGTCCCACGTTGTCCCACGTTGTCCCACGTTGTCCCACGTTGTCCCACGTTGTCCCACGTTGTCCCACGTTGTCCCACGTTGTCCCACGGTGTCCAACGATGTCCAACGGTGTCCAACGGTGTCCCACGGTGTCCAACGGTGTCCCACGTTGTCCCACGTTGTCCCACGTTGTCCCACGTTGTCCCACGTTGTCCCACGATGTCCCACGTTGTCCCACGTTGTCCGACGTTGTCCCACGTTGTCCGACGTTGTCCCACGTTGTCCCACGTTGTCCCACGTTGTCCCACGGTGTCCAACGATGTCCAACGACGTCCAACGGTGTCCCACGTTGTCCCACGTTGTTCCATGGTTTCCCACGTTGTCCCACGTTGTCCCACGTTGTCCCACGGTGTCCAACGTTGTCCCACGTTGTCCCACGTTGTCCCACGTTGTCCCACGTTGTCCCACGGTGTCCAACGATGTCCAACGGTGTCCAGCGATGTCCAACGGTGTCCCACGTTGTCCCACGTTTTCCCACGTTGTCCCACGTTGTCCCACGTTGTCCCACGGTGTCCAACGATGTCCAACGATGTCCAACGGTGTCCCACGTTGTCCCACGTTTTCCCACGTTGTCCCACGTTGTCCCACGTTGTCCCACGGTGTCCAACGATGTCCAACGATGTCCAACGGTGTCCCACGTTGTCCCACGTTGTTCCATGGTTTCCCACGTTGTCCCACGTTGTCCCACGTTGTCCCACGTTGTCCCACGTTGTCCCACGTTGTCCCACGTTGTCCCACGGTGTCCAACGATGTCCAACGGTGTCCAGCGATGTCCAACGGTGTCCCACGTTGTCCCACGTTTTCCCACGTTGTCCCACGTTGTCCCACGGTGTCCAACGGTGTCCAGCGATGTCCAACGGTGTCCCACGTTGTCCCACGTTTTCCCACGTTGTCCCACGTTGTCCCACGGTGTCCAACGATGTCCAACGATGTCCAACGGTGTCCCACGTTGTCCCACGTTGTTCCATGGTTTCCCACGTTGTCCCACGTTGTCCCACGTTGTCCCACGTTGTCCCACGTTGTCCCACGTTGTCCCACGTTGTCCCACGTTGTCCCACGTTGTCCCACGTTGTCCCACGTTGTCCAACGATGTCCAACGGTGTCCCACGTTGTCCCACGTTGTTCCATGGTTTCCCACGTTGTCCCACGTTGTCCCACGTTGTCCCACGTTGTCCCACGTTGTCCCACGGTGTCCAACGATGTCCAACGGTGTCCCACGTTGTCCCACGTTGTCCCACGTTGTCCCACGTTGTCCCACGTTGTCCCACGATGTCCCACGTTGTCCCACGTTGTCCCACGTTGTCCCACGTTGTCCCACGTTGTCCCACGTTGTCCCACGTGGTCCCAAGTTGTCCCACGTTGTCCCACGGTGTCCAACGATGTCCAACGGTGTCCCACGTTGTCCAACGGTGTCCCACGTTGTCCCACGTTGTCCCACGTTGTCCCACGTTGTCCCACGATGTCCCACGTTGTCCCACGTTGTCCCACGTTGTCCCACGTTGTCCCACGTTGTCCCACGTTGTCCCACGTTGTCCCACGTTGTCCCACGTTGTCCCACGTTGTCCCACGTTGTCCCACGGTGTCCAACGATGTCCAACGGTGTCCAACGGTGTCCCACGGTGTCCAACGGTGTCCCACGTTGTCCCACGTTGTCCCACGCTGTCCCACGTTGTCCCACGTTGTCCCACGTTGTCCCACGTTGTCCAACGATGTCCAACGGTGTCCCACGTTGTCCCACGTTGTTCCATGGTTTCCCACGTTGTCCCACGTTGTCCCACGTTGTCCCACGGTGTCCAACGATGTCCAACGGTGTCCAACGGTGTCCAACGGTGTCCAACGGTGTCCCACGTTGTCCCACGTTGTCCCACGTTGTCCCACGTTGTCCAACGATGTCCAACGGTGTCCCACGTTGTCCCACGTTGTCCCACGATGTCCCACGTTGTCCCACGTTGTCCCACGTTGTCCCACGTTGTCCCACGTTGTCCCACGTTGTCCCACGTTGTCCCACGTTGTCCCACGTTGTCCCACGTTGTCCCACGTTGTCCCACGTTGTCCCACGTTGTCCCACGTTGTCCCACGGTGTCCAACGGTGTCCAACGATGTCCCACGTTGTCCCACGTTGTCCCACGTTGTCCCACGTTGTCCCACGATGTCCCACGTTGTCCCACGTTGTCCCACGTTGTCCCACGTTGTCCCACGTTGTCCCACGTTGTCCCACGTTGTCCCACGTTGTCCCACGTTGTCCCACGTTGTCCCACGTTGTCCCACGTTGTCCCACGGTGTCCAACGATGTCCAACGGTGTCCAGCGATGTCCAACGGTGTCCCACGTTGTCCCACGTATTCCCACGTTGTCCCACGTTGTCCCACGGTGTCCAACGATGTCCAACGATGTCCAACGGTGTCCCACGTTGTCCCACGTTGTTCCATGGTTTCCCACGTTGTCCCACGTTGTCCCACGTTGTCCCACGGTGTCCAACGATGTCCAACGGTGTCCCACGTTGTCCCACGATGTCCCACGTTGTCCCACGTTGTCCCACGTTGTCCCACGTTGTCCCACGTGGTCCCACGTTGTCCCACGTTGTCCCACGGTGTCCAACGATGTCCAACGGTGTCCCACGTTGTCCAACGGTGTCCCACGTTGTCCCACGTTGTCCCACGTTGTCCCACGATGTCCCACGTTGTCCCAAGTTGTCCCACGTTGTCCCACGTTGTCCCACGTTGTCCCACGTTGTCCCACGTTGTCCCACGGTGTCCCACGGTGTCCAACGATGTCCAACGGTGTCCCACGTTGTCCCACGTTGTCCCACGATGTCCCACGTTGTCCCACGTTGTCCCACGTTGTCCCACGTTGTCCCACGTTGTCCCACGTTGTCCCACGTGGTCCCACGTTGTCCCACGTTGTCCCACGGTGTCCAACGATGTCCAACGGTGTCCCACGTTGTCCAACGGTGTCCCACGTTGTCCCACGTTGTCCCACGTTGTCCCACGTTGTCCCACGATGTCCCACGTTGTCCCACGTTGTCCCACGTTGTCCCACGTTGTCCCACGTTGTCCCACGTTGTCCCACGTTGTCCCACGTTGTCCCACGTTGTCCCACGTTGTCCCACGTTGTCCCACGTTGTCCCACGTTGTCCCACGGTGTCCAACGATGTCCAACGGTGTCCAACGGTGTCCCACGGTGTCCAACGGTGTCCCACGTTGTCCCACGTTGTCCCACGTTGTCCCACGTTGTCCCACGTTGTCCCACGTTGTCCCACGTTGTCCCACGTTGTCCCACGTTGTCCCACGTTGTCCCACGTTGTCCCACGTTGTCCCACGTTGTCCCACGTTGTCCCACGGTGTCCAACGATGTCCAACGGTGTCCAACGGTGTCCCACGGTGTCCAACGGTGTCCCACGTTGTCCCACGTTGTCCCACGTTGTCCCACGTTGTCCCACGTTGTCCCACGTTGTCCCACGTTGTCCAACGATGTCCAACGGTGTCCCACGTTGTCCCACGTTGTCCCACGTTGTCCCACGTTGTCCAACGTTGTCCCACGTTGTCCCACGTTGTCCCACGTTGTCCCACGTTGTCCCACGGTGTCCAACGGTGTCCAACGATGTCCCACGTTGTCCCACGTTGTCCCACGTTGTCCCACGTTGTCCCACGATGTCCCACGTTGTCCCACGTTGTCCCACGTTGTCCCACGTTGTCCCACGTTGTCCCACGTTGTCCCACGTTGTCCCACGTTGTCCCACGTTGTCCCACGTTGTCCGACGTTGTCCCACGTTGTCCCACGTTGTCCCACGTTGTCCCACGGTGTCCAACGATGTCCAACGATGTCCAACCGTGTCCCACGTTGTCCCACGTTGTTCCATGGTTTCCCACGTTGTCCCACGTTGTCCCACGTTGTCCCACGGTGTCCAACGATGTCCAACGGTGTCCAACGGTGTCCAACGGTGTCCAACGGTGTCCCACGTTGTCCCACGTTGTCCCACGTTGTCCCACGTTGTCCCACGTTGTCCCACGATGTCCCACGTTGTCCCACGTTGTCCCACGTTGTCCCACGGTGTCCCACGTTGTCCCACGTTGTCCCACGTTGTCCCACGTTGTCCCACGTTGTCCCACGATGTCCCACGTTGTCCCACGTTGTCCCACGTTGTCCCACGTTGTCCCACGGTGTCCAACGATGTCCAACGGTGTCCAACGGTGTCCCACGGTGTCCAACGGTGTCCCACGTTGTCCCACGTTGTCCCACGTTGTCCCACGTTGTCCCACGTTGTCCCACGATGTCCCACGTTGTCCCACGTTGTCCGACGCTGTCCCACGTTGTCCCACGTTGTCCCACGTTGTCCCACGGTGTCCAACGATGTCCAACGATGTCCAACGGTGTAACACGTTGTCCCACGTTGTTCCATGGTTTCCCACGTTGTCCCACGTTGTCCCACGTTGTCCCACGGTGTCCAACGATGTCCAACGGTGTCCAACGGTGTCCAACGGTGTCCAACGGTGTCCCACGTTGTCCCACGTTGTCCCACGTTGTCCCACGTTGTCCCACGTTGTCCCACGTTGTCCCACGATGTCCCACGTTGTCCCACGTTGTCCCACGTTGTCCCACGTTGTCCCACGATGTCCCACGTTGTCCCACGTTGTCCCACGTTGTCCCACGGTGTCCAACGATGTCCAACGGTGTCCAACGGTGTCCCACGGTGTCCAACGGTGTCCCACGTTGTCCCACGTTGTCCCACGGTGTCCCACGTTGTCCCACGTTGTCCCACGATGTCCCACGTTGTCCCACGTTGTCCCACGTTGTCCCACGTTGTCCCACGTTGTCCCACGTTGTCCCACGGTGTCCAACGATGTCCAACGGTGTCCAACGGTGTCCAACGGTGTCCAACGATGTCCAACGATGTCCAACGATGTCCAACGATGTCCAACGGTGTCCAACGGTGTCCCACGGTGTCCAACGGTGTCCCACGTTGTCCCACGTTGTCCCACGTTGTCCCACGTTGTCCCACGTTGTCCCACGTTGTCCCACGTTGTCCCACGTTGTCCCACGTTGTCCCACGTTGTCCCACGTTGTCCCACGTTGTCCCACGTTGTCCCACGTTGTCCCACGGTGTCCAACGATGTCCAACGGTGTCCAACGGTGTCCCACGGTGTCCAACGGTGTCCCACGTTGTCCCACGTTGTCCCACGTTGTCCCACGTTGTCCCACGTTGTCCCACGTTGTCCCACGTTGTCCAACGATGTCCAACGGTGTCCCACGTTGTCCCACGTTGTTCCATGGTTTCCCACGTTGTCCCACGTTGTCCCACGTTGTCCCACGGTGTCCAACGATGTCCAACGATGTCCAACGGTGTCCCACGATGTCCAACGATGTCCAACGATGTCCAACGGTGTCCAACGATGTCCAACGGTGTCCAACGATGTCCAACGATGTCCAACGGTGTCCCACGATGTCCAACGATGTCCAACGATGTCCAACGGTGTCCCACGTTGTCCCACGTTGTCCCACGTTGTCCCACGTTGTCCCACGTTGTCCCACGGTGTCCCACGGTGTCCAACGGTGTCCCACGTTGTCCAACGGTGTCCCACGTTGTCCCACGTTGTCCCACGTTGTCCCACGTTGTCCCACGTTGTCCCACGTTGTCCCACGTTGTCCCACGTTGTCCCACGTTGTCCCACGTTGTCCCACGGTGTCCAACGATGTCCAACGGTGTCCAACGGTGTCCCACGGTGTCCAACGGTGTCCCACGTTGTCCCACGTTGTCCCACGTTGTCCCACGTTGTCCCACGTTGTCCCACGTTGTCCAACGATGTCGAACGGTGTCCCACGTTGTCCCACGTTGTTCCATGGTTTCCCACGTTGTCCCACGTTGTCCCACGTTGTCCCACGTTGTCCCACGTTGTCCCACGTTGTCCCACGGTGTCCAACGATGTCCAACGGTGTCCCACGTTGTCCCACGTTGTCCCACGTTGTCCCACGTTGTCCCACGTTGTCCCACGATGTCCCACGTTGTCCCACGTTGTCCCACGTTGTCCCACGTTGTCCCACGTTGTCCCACGTTGTCCCACGTTGTCCCACGTGGTCCCACGTTGTCCCACGTTGTCCCACGGTGTCCAACGATGTCCAACGGTGTCCCACGTTGTCCAACGGTGTCCCACGTTGTCCCACGTTGTCCCACGTTGTCCCACGTTGTCCCACGATGTCCCACGTTGTCCCACGTTGTCCCACGTTGTCCCACGTTGTCCCACGTTGTCCCACGTTGTCCCACGTTGTCCCACGTTGTCCCACGTTGTCCCACGTTGTCCCACGTTGTCCCACGGTGTCCAACGATGTCCAACGGTGTCCAACGGTGTCCCACGGTGTCCAACGGTGTCCCACGTTGTCCCACGTTGTCCCACGTTGTCCCACGTTGTCCCACGTTGTCCCACGTTGTCCCACGTTGTCCAACGATGTCCAACGGTGTCCCACGTTGTCCCACGTTGTTCCATGGTTTCCCACGTTGTCCCACGTTGTCCCACGTTGTCCCACGTTGTCCCACGTTGTCCCACGGTGTCCAACGATGTCCAACGGTGTCCAACGGTGTCCCACGGTG
This sequence comes from Bombus terrestris, assembly GCF_910591885.1. NCBI lineage: Eukaryota > Metazoa > Arthropoda > Insecta > Hymenoptera > Apidae > Bombus > Bombus terrestris. The sequence continues at coordinate 44,169 of NW_025963672.1, forward strand.
TCCAACGGTGTCCCACGTTGTCCCACGTTGTCCCACGTTGTCCCACGTTGTCCCACGTTGTCCCACGTTGTCCCACGTTGTCCAACGATGTCCAACGGTGTCCCACGTTGTCCCACGTTGTTCCATGGTTTCCCACGTTGTCCCACGTTGTCCCACGTTGTCCCACGGTGTCCAACGATGTCCAACGATGTCCAACGGTGTCCCACGATGTCCAACGATGTCCAACGATGTCCAACGGTGTCCAACGATGTCCAACGGTGTCCAACGATGTCCAACGATGTCCAACGGTGTCCCACGATGTCCCACGATGTCCAACGATGTCCAACGATGTCCAACGGTGTCCCACGTTGTCCCACGTTGTCCCACGTTGTCCCACGTTGTCCCACGTTGTCCCACGGTGTCCAACGATGTCCAACGGTGTCCCACGTTGTCCAACGGTGTCCCACGTTGTCCCACGTTGTCCCACGTTGTCCCACGTTGTCCCACGTTGTCCCACGTTGTCCCACGTTGTCCCACGTTGTCCCACGTTGTCCCACGTTGTCCCACGGTGTCCAACGATGTCCAACGGTGTCCAACGGTGTCCCACGGTGTCCAACGGTGTCCCACGTTGTCCCACGTTGTCCCACGTTGTCCCACGTTGTCCCACGTTGTCCCACGTTGTCCAACGATGTCCAACGGTGTCCCACGTTGTCCCACGTTGTTCCATGGTTTCCCACGTTGTCCCACGTTGTCCCACGTTGTCCCACGTTGTCCCACGTTGTCCCACGTTGTCCCACGGTGTCCAACGATGTCCAACGGTGTCCCACGTTGTCCCACGTTGTCCCACGTTGTCCCACGTTGTCCCACGTTGTCCCACGATGTCCCACGTTGTCCCACGTTGTCCCACGTTGTCCCACGTTGTCCCACGTTGTCCCACGTTGTCCCACGTTGTCCCACGTGGTCCCACGTTGTCCCACGTTGTCCCACGGTGTCCAACGATGTCCAACGGTGTCCCACGTTGTCCAACGGTGTCCCACGTTGTCCCACGTTGTCCCACGTTGTCCCACGTTGTCCCACGATGTCCCACGTTGTCCCACGTTGTCCCACGTTGTCCCACGTTGTCCCACGTTGTCCCACGTTGTCCCACGTTGTCCCACGTTGTCCCACGTTGTCCCACGTTGTCCCACGTTGTCCCACGGTGTCCAACGATGTCCAACGGTGTCCAACGGTGTCCCACGGTGTCCAACGGTGTCCCACGTTGTCCCACGTTGTCCCACGTTGTCCCACGTTGTCCCACGTTGTCCCACGTTGTCCCACGTTGTCCAACGATGTCCAACGGTGTCCCACGTTGTCCCACGTTGTTCCATGGTTTCCCACGTTGTCCCACGTTGTCCCACGTTGTCCCACGTTGTCCCACGTTGTCCCACGGTGTCCAACGATGTCCAACGGTGTCCAACGGTGTCCCACGGTGTCCAACGGTGTCCCACGTTGTCCCACGTTGTCCCACGTTGTCCCACGTTGTCCCACGTTGTCCCACGTTGTCCCACGTTGTCCAACGATGTCCAACGGTGTCCCACGTTGTCCCACGTTGTTCCATGGTTTCCCACGTTGTCCCACGTTGTCCCACGTTGTCCCACGGTGTCCAACGATGTCCAACGATGTCCAACGGTGTCCCACGATGTCCAACGATGTCCAACGATGTCCAACGGTGTCCAACGATGTCCAACGGTGTCCAACGATGTCCAACGATGTCCAACGGTGTCCCACGATGTCCAACGATGTCCAACGATGTCCAACGGTGTCCAACGGTGTCCAACGGTGTCCCACGGTGTCCAACGGTGTCCCACGTTGTCCCACGTTGTCCCACGTTGTCCCACGTTGTCCCACGATGTCCCACGTTGTCCAACGGTGTCCAACGGTGTCCAACGATGTCCAACGATGTCCAACGGTGTCCCACGATGTCCAACGATGTCCAACGATGTCCAACGGTGTCCCACGTTGTCCCACGTTGTCCCACGTTGTCCCACGTTGTCCCACGTTGTCCCACGGTGTCCAACGATGTCCAACGGTGTCCCACGTTGTCCAACGGTGTCCCACGTTGTCCCACGTTGTCCCACGTTGTCCCACGTTGTCCCACGTTGTCCCACGTTGTCCCACGTTGTCCCACGTTGTCCCACGTTGTCCCACGTTGTCCCACGGTGTCCAACGATGTCCAACGGTGTCCAACGGTGTCCCACGGTGTCCAACGGTGTCCCACGTTGTCCCACGTTGTCCCACGTTGTCCCACGTTGTCCCACGTTGTCCCACGTTGTCCAACGATGTCGAACGGTGTCCCACGTTGTCCCACGTTGTTCCATGGTTTCCCACGTTGTCCCACGTTGTCCCACGTTGTCCCACGTTGTCCCACGTTGTCCCACGTTGTCCCACGGTGTCCAACGATGTCCAACGGTGTCCCACGTTGTCCCACGTTGTCCCACGTTGTCCCACGTTGTCCCACGTTGTCCCACGATGTCCCACGTTGTCCCACGTTGTCCCACGTTGTCCCACGTTGTCCCACGTTGTCCCACGTTGTCCCACGTTGTCCCACGTTGTCCCACGTTGTCCCACGTTGTCCCACGGTGTCCAACGATGTCCAACGGTGTCCCACGTTGTCCAACGGTGTCCCACGTTGTCCCACGTTGTCCCACGTTGTCCCACGTTGTCCCACGATGTCCCACGTTGTCCCACGTTGTCCCACGTTGTCCCACGTTGTCCCACGTTGTCCCACGTTGTCCCACGTTGTCCCACGTTGTCCCACGTTGTCCCACGTTGTCCCACGTTGTCCCACGTTGTCCCACGTTGTCCCACGGTGTCCAACGATGTCCAACGGTGACCAACGGTGTCCCACGGTGTCCAACGGTGTCCCACGTTGTCCCACGTTGTCCCACGTTGTCCCACGTTGTCCCACGTTGTCCCACGTTGTCCCACGTTGTCCAACGATGTCCAACGGTGTCCCACGTTGTCCCACGTTGTTCCATGGTTTCCCACGTTGTCCCACGTTGTCCCACGTTGTCCCACGGTGTCCAACGATGTCCAACGGTGTCCAACGGTGTCCAACGGTGTCCAACGGTGTCCCACGTTGTCCCACGTTGTCCCACGTTGTCCCACGGTGTCCAACGATGTCCAACGGTGTCCCACGTTGTCCCACGTTGTCCCACGTTGTCCCACGTTGTCCCACGTTGTCCCACGATGTCCCACGTTGTCCCACGTTGTCCCACGTTGTCCCACGTTGTCCCACGTTGTCCCACGTTGTCCCACGTTGTCCCACGTTGTCCCACGTTGTCCCACGTTGTCCCACGTTGTCCCACGTTGTCCCACGTTGTCTCACGTTGTCCCACGTTGTCCCACGTTGTCCCACGGTGTCCAACGGTGTCCAACGATGTCCCACGTTGTCCCACGTTGTCCCACGTTGTCCCACGTTGTCCCACGATGTCCCACGTTGTCCCACGTTGTCCCACGTTGTCCCACGTTGTCCCACGTTGTCCCACGTTGTCCCACGTTGTCCGACGTTGTCCCACGTTGTCCCACGTTGTCCCACGTTGTCCCACGGTGTCCAACGATGTCCAACGATGTCCAACGGTGTCCCACGTTGTCCCACGTTGTTCCATGGTTTCCCACGTTGTCCCACGTTGTCCCACGTTGTCCCACGGTGTCCAACGATGTCCAACGGTGTCCAACGGTGTCCAACGGTGTCCAACGGTGTCCCACGTTGTCCCACGTTGTCCCACGTTGTCCCACGTTGTCCCACGTTGTCCCACGATGTCCCACGTTGTCCCACGTTGTCCCACGTTGTCCCACGATGTCCCACGTTGTCCCACGTTGTCCCACGTTGTCCCACGTTGTCCCACGATGTCCCACGTTGTCCCACGTTGTCCCACGTTGTCCCACGGTGTCCAACGATGTCCAACGGTGTCCAACGGTGTCCCACGTTGTCCCACGTTGTCCCACGTTGTCCCACGTTGTCCCACGTTGTCCCACGTTGTCCAACGATGTCCAACGGTGTCCCACGTTGTCCCACGTTGTCCCACGTTGTCCCACGTTGTCCCACGTTGTCCCACGTTGTCCCACGTTGTCCCACGTTGTCCCACGTTGTCCCACGTTGTCCCACGTTGTCCCACGTTGTCCCACGGTGTCCAACGGTGTCCAACGATGTCCCACGTTGTCCCACGTTGTCCCACGTTGTCCCACGTTGTCCCACGATGTCCCACGTTGTCCCACGTTGTCCCACGTTGTCCCACGTTGTCCCACGTTGTCCCACGTTGTCCCACGTTGTCCCACGTTGTCCCACGTTGTCCCACGTTGTCCGACGTTGTCCCACGTTGTCCCACGTTGTCCCACGTTGTCCCACGGTGTCCAACGATGTCCCACGTTGTCCCACGATGTCCCACGTTGTCCCACGTTGTCCCACGTTGTCCCACGGTGTCCAACGATGTCCAACGGTGTCCAACGGTGTCCCACGTTGTCCCACGTTGTCCCACGTTGTCCCACGTTGTCCCACGTTGTCCCACGTTGTCCCACGGTGTCCAACGGTGTCCAACGATGTCCCACGTTGTCCCACGTTGTCCCACGTTGTCCCACGTTGTCCCACGATGTCCCACGTTGTCCCACGTTGTCCCACGTTGTCCCACGTTGTCCCACGTTGTCCCACGTTGTCCCACGTTGTCCCACGTTGTCCCACGTTGTCCCACGTTGTCCGACGTTGTCCCACGTTGTCCCACGTTGTCCCACGTTGTCCCACGGTGTCCAACGATGTCCAACGATGTCCAACGGTGTCCCACGTTGTCCCACGTTGTTCCATGGTTTCCCACGTTGTCCCACGTTGTCCCACGTTGTCCCACGGTGTCCAACGATGTCCAACGGTGTCCAACGGTGTCCAACGGTGTCCAACGGTCTCCCACGTTGTCCCACGTTGTCCCACGTTGTCCCACGTTGTCCCACGTTGTCCCACGATGTCCCACGTTGTCCCACGTTGTCCCACGCTGTCCCACGATGTCCCACGTTGTCCCACGTTGTCCCACGTTGTCCCACGTTGTCCCACGATGTCCCACGTTGTCCCACGTTGTCCCACGTTGTCCCACGTTGTCCCACGGTGTCCAACGATGTCCAACGGTGTCCAACGGTGTCCCACGGTGTCCAACGGTGTCCCACGTTGTCCCACGTTGTCCCACGTTGTCCCACGTTGTCCCACGTTGTCCCACGATGTCCCACGTTGTCCCACGTTGTCCGACGTTGTCCCACGTTGTCCCACGTTGTCCCACGTTGTCCCACGGTGTCCAACGATGTCCAACGATGTCCAACGGTGTCCCACGTTGTCCCACGTTGTTCCATGGTTTCCCACGTTGTCCCACGTTGTCCCACGTTGTCCCACGGTGTCCAACGATGTCCAACGGTGTCCAACGGTGTCCAACGGTGTCCAACGGTGTCCCACGTTGTCCCACGTTGTCCCACGTTGTCCCACGTTGTCCCACGTTGTCCCACGATGTCCCACGTTGTCCCACGTTGTCCCACGTTGTCCCACGATGTCCCACGTTGTCCCACGTTGTCCCACGTTGTCCCACGTTGTCCCACGATGTCCCACGTTGTCCCACGTTGTCCCACGTTGTCCCACGTTGTCCCACGTTGTCCCACGTTGTCCCACGTTGTCCCACGTTGTCCGACGTTGTCCCACGTTGTCCCACGTTGTCCCACGTTGTCCCACGGTGTCCAACGATGTCCAACGATGTCCAACGGTGTCCCACGTTGTCCCACGTTGTTCCATGGTTTCCCACGTTGTCCCACGTTGTCCCACGTTGTCCCACGGTGTCCAACGATGTCCAACGGTGTCCAACGGTGTCCAACGGTGTCCAACGGTGTCCCACGTTGTCCCACGTTGTCCCACGTTGTCCCACGTTGTCCCACGTTGTCCCACGATGTCCCACGTTGTCCCACGTTGTCCCACGTTGTCCCACGATGTCCCACGTTGTCCCACGTTGTCCCACGTTGTCCCACGTTGTCCCACGATGTCCCACGTTGTCCCACGTTGTCCCACGTTGTCCCACGTTGTCCCACGGTGTCCAACGATGTCCAACGGTGTCCAACGGTGTCCCACGGTGTCCAACGGTGTCCCACGTTGTCCCACGTTGTCCCACGTTGTCCCACGTTGTCCCACGTTGTCCCACGTTGTCCCACGTTGTCCCACGTTGTCCCACGTTGTCCGACGTTGTCCCACGTTGTCCCACGTTGTCCCACGTTGTCCCACGGTGTCCAACGATGTCCAACGATTTCCAACGGTGTCCCACGTTGTCCCACGTTGTTCCATGGTTTCCCACGTTGTCCCACGTTGTCCCACGTTGTCCCACGGTGTCCAACGATGTCCAACGGTGTCCAACGGTGTCCAACGGTGTCCAACGGTGTCCCACGTTGTCCCACGTTGTCCCACGTTGTCCCACGTTGTCCCACGTTGTCCCACGATGTCCCACGTTGTCCCACGTTGTCCCACGTTGTCCCACGATGTCCCACGTTGTCCCACGTTGTCCCACGTTGTCCCACGTTGTCCCACGATGTCCCACGTTGTCCCACGTTGTCCCACGTTGTCCCACGTTGTCCCACGGTGTCCAACGATGTCCAACGGTGTCCAACGGTGTCCCACGGTGTCCAACGGTGTCCCACGTTGTCCCACGTTGTCCCACGTTGTTCCATGGTTTCCCACGTTGTCCCACGTTGTCCCACGTTGTCCCACGGTGTCCAACGATGTCCAACGGTGTCCAACGGTGTCCAACGGTGTCCAACGGTGTCCCACGTTGTCCCACGTTGTCCCACGTTGTCCCACGTTGTCCCACGTTGTCCCACGATGTCCCACGTTGTCCCACGTTGTCCCACGTTGTCCCACGTTGTCCCACGTGGTCCCACGTTGTCCCACGTTGTCCCACGGTGTCCAACGATGTCCAACGGTGTCCCACGTTGTCCAACGGTGTCCCACGTTGTCCCACGTTGTCCCACGTTGTCCCACGATGTCCCACGTTGTCCCACGTTGTCCCACGTTGTCCCACGATGTCCCACGTTGTCCCACGTTGTCCCACGTTGTCCCACGTTGTCCCACGATGTCCCACGTTGTCCCACGTTGTCCCACGTTGTCCCACGGTGTCCAACGATGTCCAACGGTGTCCAACGGTGTCCCACGTTGTCCCACGTTGTCCCACGTTGTCCCACGTTGTCCCACGTTGTCCCACGTTGTCCAACGATGTCCAACGGTGTCCCACGTTGTCCCACGTTGTCCCACGTTGTCCCACGTTGTCCCACGTTGTCCCACGTTGTCCCACGTTGTCCCACGTTGTCCCACGTTGTCCCACGTTGTCCCACGTTGTCCCACGTTGTCCCACGTTGTCCCACGTTGTCCCACGGTGTCCAACGGTGTCCAACGATGTCCCACGTTGTCCCACGTTGTCCCACGTTGTCCCACGTTGTCCCACGATGTCCCACGTTGTCCCACGTTGTCCCACGTTGTCCCACGTTGTCCCACGTTGTCCCACGTTGTCCCACGTTGTCCCACGTTGTCCCACGTTGTCCCACGTTGTCCGACGTTGTCCCACGTTGTCCCACGTTGTCCCACGTTGTCCCACGGTGTCCAACGATGTCCCACGTTGTCCCACGATGTCCCACGTTGTCCCACGTTGTCCCACGTTGTCCCACGGTGTCCAACGATGTCCAACGGTGTCCAACGGTGTCCCACGTTGTCCCACGTTGTCCCACGTTGTCCCACGTTGTCCCACGTTGTCCCACGTTGTCCCACGGTGTCCAACGGTGTCCAACGATGTCCCACGTTGTCCCACGTTGTCCCACGTTGTCCCACGTTGTCCCACGATGTCCCACGTTGTCCCACGTTGTCCCACGTTGTCCCACGTTGTCCCACGTTGTCCCACGTTGTCCCACGTTGTCCCACGTTGTCCGACGTTGTCCCACGTTGTCCCACGTTGTCCCACGTTGTCCCACGGTGTCCAACGATGTCCCACGTTGTCCCACGATGTCCCACGTTGTCCCACGTTGTCCCACGGTGTCCAACGATGTCCAACGGTGTCCAACGGTGTCCCACGTTGTCCCACGTTGTCCCACGTTGTCCCACGTTGTCCCACGTTGTCCCACGTTGTCCCACGGTGTCCAACGGTGTCCAACGATGTCCCACGTTGTCCCACGTTGTCCCACGTTGTCCCACGTTGTCCCACGATGTCCCACGTTGTCCCACGTTGTCCCACGTTGTCCCACGTTGTCCCACGTTGTCCCACGTTGTCCCACGTTGTCCCACGTTGTCCCACGTTGTCCCACGTTGTCCCACGTTGTCCCACGTTGTCCCACGTTGTCCCACGTTGTCCCACGGTGTCCAACGATGTCCAACGATGTCCAACGGTGTCCCACGTTGTCCCACGTTGTTCCATGGTTTCCCACGTTGTCCCACGTTGTCCCACGTTGTCCCACGGTGTCCAACGATGTCCAACGGTGTCCAACGGTGTCCAACGGTGTCCAACGGTCTCCCACGTTGTCCCACGTTGTCCCACGTTGTCCCACGTTGTCCCACGTTGTCCCACGATGTCCCACGTTGTCCCACGTTGTCCCACGTTGTCCCACGATGTCCCACGTTGTCCCACGTTGTCCCACGTTGTCCCACGTTGTCCCACGATGTCCCACGTTGTCCCACGTTGTCCCACGTTGTCCCACGTTGTCCCACGGTGTCCAACGATGTCCAACGGTGTCCAACGGTGTCCCACGGTGTCCAACGGTGTCCCACGTTGTCCCACGTTGTCCCACGTTGTCCCACGTTGTCCCACGTTGTCCCACGATGTCCCACGTTGTCCCACGTTGTCCGACGTTGTCCCACGTTGTCCCACGTTGTCCCACGTTGTCCCACGGTGTCCAACGATGTCCAACGATGTCCAACGGTGTCCCACGTTGTCCCACGTTGTTCCATGGTTTCCCACGTTGTCCCACGTTGTCCCACGTTGTCCCACGGTGTCCAACGATGTCCAACGGTGTCCAACGGTGTCCAACGGTGTCCAACGGTGTCCCACGTTGTCCCACGTTGTCCCACGTTGTCCCACGTTGTCCCACGTTGTCCCACGATGTCCCACGTTGTCCCACGTTGTCCCACGTTGTCCCACGATGTCCCACGTTGTCCCACGTTGTCCCACGTTGTCCCACGTTGTCCCACGATGTCCCACGTTGTCCCACGTTGTCCCACGTTGTCCCACGTTGTCCCACGTTGTCCCACGTTGTCCCACGTTGTCCCACGTTGTCCGACGTTGTCCCACGTTGTCCCACGTTGTCCCACGTTGTCCCACGGTGTCCAACGATGTCCAACGATGTCCAACGGTGTCCCACGTTGTCCCACGTTGTTCCATGGTTTCCCACGTTGTCCCACGTTGTCCCACGTTGTCCCACGGTGTCCAACGATGTCCAACGGTGTCCAACGGTGTCCAACGGTGTCCAACGGTGTCCCACGTTGTCCCACGTTGTCCCACGTTGTCCCACGTTGTCCCACGTTGTCCCACGATGTCCCACGTTGTCCCACGTTGTCCCACGTTGTCCCACGATGTCCCACGTTGTCCCACGTTGTCCCACGTTGTCCCACGTTGTCCCACGATGTCCCACGTTGTCCCACGTTGTCCCACGTTGTCCCACGTTGTCCCACGGTGTCCAACGATGTCCAACGGTGTCCAACGGTGTCCCACGGTGTCCAACGGTGTCCCACGTTGTCCCACGTTGTCCCACGTTGTCCCACGTTGTCCCACGTTGTCCCACGTTGTCCCACGTTGTCCCACGTTGTCCCACGTTGTCCGACGTTGTCCCACGTTGTCCCACGTTGTCCCACGTTGTCCCACGGTGTCCAACGATGTCCAACGATTTCCAACGGTGTCCCACGTTGTCCCACGTTGTTCCATGGTTTCCCACGTTGTCCCACGTTGTCCCACGTTGTCCCACGGTGTCCAACGATGTCCAACGGTGTCCAACGGTGTCCAACGGTGTCCAACGGTGTCCCACGTTGTCCCACGTTGTCCCACGTTGTCCCACGTTGTCCCACGTTGTCCCACGATGTCCCACGTTGTCCCACGTTGTCCCACGTTGTCCCACGATGTCCCACGTTGTCCCACGTTGTCCCACGTTGTCCCACGTTGTCCCACGATGTCCCACGTTGTCCCACGTTGTCCCACGTTGTCCCACGTTGTCCCACGGTGTCCAACGATGTCCAACGGTGTCCAACGGTGTCCCACGGTGTCCAACGGTGTCCCACGTTGTCCCACGTTGTCCCACGTTGTTCCATGGTTTCCCACGTTGTCCCACGTTGTCCCACGTTGTCCCACGGTGTCCAACGATGTCCAACGGTGTCCAACGGTGTCCAACGGTGTCCAACGGTGTCCCACGTTGTCCCACGTTGTCCCACGTTGTCCCACGTTGTCCCACGTTGTCCCACGATGTCCCACGTTGTCCCACGTTGTCCCACGTTGTCCCACGTTGTCCCACGTGGTCCCACGTTGTCCCACGTTGTCCCACGGTGTCCAACGATGTCCAACGGTGTCCCACGTTGTCCAACGGTGTCCCACGTTGTCCAACGGTGTCCCACGTTGTCCCACGTTGTCCCACGTTGTCCCACGATGTCCCACGTTGTCCCACGTTGTCCCACGTTGTCCCACGATGTCCCACGTTGTCCCACGTTGTCCCACGTTGTCCCACGTTGTCCCACGATGTCCCACGTTGTCCCACGTTGTCCCACGTTGTCCCACGGTGTCCAACGATGTCCAACGGTGTCCAACGGTGTCCCACGTTGTCCCACGTTGTCCCACGTTGTCCCACGTTGTCCCACGTTGTCCCACGTTGTCCAACGATGTCCAACGGTGTCCCACGTTGTCCCACGTTGTCCCACGTTGTCCCACGTTGTCCCACGTTGTCCCACGTTGTCCCACGTTGTCCCACGTTGTCCCACGTTGTCCCACGTTGTCCCACGTTGTCCCACGTTGTCCCACGTTGTCCCACGTTGTCCCACGGTGTCCAACGGTGTCCAACGATGTCCCACGTTGTCCCACGTTGTCCCACGTTGTCCCACGTTGTCCCACGATGTCCCACGTTGTCCCACGTTGTCCCACGTTGTCCCACGTTGTCCCACGTTGTCCCACGTTGTCCCACGTTGTCCCACGTTGTCCCACGTTGTCCCACGTTGTCCGACGTTGTCCCACGTTGTCCCACGTTGTCCCACGTTGTCCCACGGTGTCCAACGATGTCTGTCCCACGATGTCCCACGTTGTCCCACGTTGTCCCACGTTGTCCCACGGTGTCCAACGATGTCCAACGGTGTCCAACGGTGTCCCACGTTGTCCCACGTTGTCCCACGTTGTCCCACGTTGTCCCACGTTGTCCCACGTTGTCCCACGGTGTCCAACGGTGTCCAACGATGTCCCACGTTGTCCCACGTTGTCCCACGTTGTCCCACGTTGTCCCACGATGTCCCACGTTGTCCCACGTTGTCCCACGTTGTCCCACGTTGTCCCACGTTGTCCCACGTTGTCCCACGTTGTCCCACGTTGTCCCACGTTGTCCCACGTTGTCCGACGTTGTCCCACGTTGTCCCACGTTGTCCCACGTTGTCCCACGGTGTCCAACGATGTCCAACGATGTCCAACGGTGTCCCACGTTGTCCCACGTTGTTCCATGGTTTCCCACGTTGTCCCACGTTGTCCCACGTTGTCCCACGGTGTCCAACGATGTCCAACGGTGTCCAACGGTGTCCAACGGTGTCCAACGGTCTCCCACGTTGTCCCACGTTGTCCCACGTTGTCCCACGTTGTCCCACGTTGTCCCACGATGTCCCACGTTGTCCCACGTTGTCCCACGTTGTCCCACGATGTCCCACGTTGTCCCACGTTGTCCCACGTTGTCCCACGTTGTCCCACGATGTCCCACGTTGTCCCACGTTGTCCCACGTTGTCCCACGTTGTCCCACGGTGTCCAACGATGTCCAACGGTGTCCAACGGTGTCCCACGGTGTCCAACGGTGTCCCACGTTGTCCCACGTTGTCCCACGTTGTCCCACGTTGTCCCACGTTGTCCCACGATGTCCCACGTTGTCCCACGTTGTCCGACGTTGTCCCACGTTGTCCCACGTTGTCCCACGTTGTCCCACGGTGTCCAACGATGTCCAACGATGTCCAACGGTGTCCCACGTTGTCCCACGTTGTTCCATGGTTTCCCACGTTGTCCCACGTTGTCCCACGTTGTCCCACGGTGTCCAACGATGTCCAACGGTGTCCAACGGTGTCCAACGGTGTCCAACGGTGTCCCACGTTGTCCCACGTTGTCCCACGTTGTCCCACGTTGTCCCACGTTGTCCCACGATGTCCCACGTTGTCCCACGTTGTCCCACGTTGTCCCACGATGTCCCACGTTGTCCCACGTTGTCCCACGTTGTCCCACGTTGTCCCACGATGTCCCACGTTGTCCCACGTTGTCCCACGTTGTCCCACGTTGTCCCACGTTGTCCCACGTTGTCCCACGTTGTCCCACGTTGTCCGACGTTGTCCCACGTTGTCCCACGTTGTCCCACGTTGTCCCACGGTGTCCAACGATGTCCAACGATGTCCAACGGTTTCCCACGTTGTCCCACGTTGTTCCATGGTTTCCCACGTTGTCCCACGTTGTCCCACGTTGTCCCACGGTGTCCAACGATGTCCAACGGTGTCCAACGGTGTCCAACGGTGTCCAACGGTGTCCCAAGTTGTCCCACGTTGTCCCACGTTGTCCCACGTTGTCCCACGTTGTCCCACGATGTCCCACGTTGTCCCACGTTGTCCCACGTTGTCCCACGATGTCCCACGTTGTCCCACGTTGTCCCACGTTGTCCCACGTTGTCCCACGATGTCCCACGTTGTCCCACGTTGTCCCACGTTGTCCCACGTTGTCCCACGGTGTCCAACGATGTCCAACGGTGTCCAACGGTGTCCCACGGTGTCCCACGGTGTCCCACGTTGTCCCACGTTGTCCCACGTTGTCCCACGTTGTCCCACGTTGTCCCACGTTGTCCCACGTTGTCCCACGTTGTCCCACGTTGTCCGACGTTGTCCCACGTTGTCCCACGTTGTCCCACGTTGTCCCACGGTGTCCAACGATGTCCAACGATTTCCAACGGTGTCCCACGTTGTCCCACGTTGTTCCATGGTTTCCCACGTTGTCCCACGTTGTCCCACGTTGTCCCACGGTGTCCAACGATGTCCAACGGTGTCCAACGGTGTCCAACGGTGTCCAACGGTGTCCCACGTTGTCCCACGTTGTCCCACGTTGTCCCACGTTGTCCCACGTTGTCCCACGATGTCCCACGTTGTCCCACGTTGTCCCACGTTGTCCCACGATGTCCCACGTTGTCCCACGTTGTCCCACGTTGTCCCACGTTGTCCCACGATGTCCCACGTTGTCCCACGTTGTCCCACGTTGTCCCACGTTGTCCCACGGTGTCCAACGATGTCCAACGGTGTCCAACGGTGTCCCACGGTGTCCAACGGTGTCCCACGTTGTCCCACGTTGTCCCACGTTGTTCCATGGTTTCCCACGTTGTCCCACGTTGTCCCACGTTGTCCCACGGTGTCCAACGATGTCCAACGGTGTCCAACGGTGTCCAACGGTGTCCAACGGTGTCCCACGTTGTCCCACGTTGTCCGACGTTGTCCCACGTTGTCCCACGTTGTCCCACGTTGTCCCACGGTGTCCAACGATGTCCAACGATTTCCAACGGTGTCCCACGTTGTCCCACGTTGTTCCATGGTTTCCCACGTTGTCCCACGTTGTCCCACGTTGTCCCACGGTGTCCAACGATGTCCAACGGTGTCCAACGGTGTCCAACGGTGTCCAACGGTGTCCCACGTTGTCCCACGTTGTCCCACGTTGTCCCACGTTGTCCCACGTTGTCCCACGATGTCCCACGTTGTCCCACGTTGTCCCACGTTGTCCCACGATGTCCCACGTTGTCCCACGTTGTCCCACGTTGTCCCACGTTGTCCCACGTTGTCCCACGTTGTCCCACGTTGTCCCACGTTGTCCCACGTTGTCCCACGGTGTCCAACGATGTCCAACGGTGTCCAACGGTGTCCCACGGTGTCCAACGGTGTCCCACGTTGTCCCACGTTGTCCCACGTTGTTCCATGGTTTCCCACGTTGTCCCACGTTGTCCCACGTTGTCCCACGGTGTCCAACGATGTCCAACGGTGTCCAACGGTGTCCAACGGTGTCCAACGGTGTCCCACGTTGTCCCACGTTGTCCCACGTTGTCCCACGTTGTCCCACGTTGTCCCACGATGTCCCACGTTGTCCCACGTTGTCCCACGTTGTCCCACGTTGTCCCACGTGGTCCCACGTTGTCCCACGTTGTCCCACGGTGTCCAACGATGTCCAACGGTGTCCCACGTTGTCCAACGGTGTCCCACGTTGTCCCACGTTGTCCCACGTTGTCCCACGATGTCCCACGTTGTCCCACGTTGTCCCACGTTGTCCCACGTTGTCCCACGTTGTCCCACGTTGTCCCACGGTGTCCCACGGTGTCCAACGATGTCCAACGGTGTCCCACGTTGTCCCACGTTGTCCCACGATGTCCCACGTTGTCCCACGTTGTCCCACGTTGTCCCACGTTGTCCCACGTTGTCCCACGTTGTCCCACGTGGTCCCACGTTGTCCCACGTTGTCCCACGGTGTCCAACGATGTCCAACGGTGTCCCACGTTGTCCAACGGTGTCCCACGTTGTCCCACGTTGTCCCACGTTGTCCCACGTTGTCCCACGATGTCCCACGTTGTCCCACGTTGTCCCACGTTGTCCCACGTTGTCCCACGTTGTCCCACGTTGTCCCACGTTGTCCCACGTTGTCCCACGTTGTCCCACGTTGTCCCACGTTGTCCCACGGTGTCCAACGATGTCCAACGGTGTCCAACGGTGTCCCACGGTGTCCAACGGTGTCCCACGTTGTCCCACGTTGTCCCACGTTGTCCCACGTTGTCCCACGTTGTCCCACGTTGTCCCACGTTGTCCAACGATGTCCAACGGTGTCCCACGTTGTCCCACGTTGTTCCATGGTTTCCCACGTTGTCCCACGTTGTCCCACGTTGTCCCACGGTGTCCAACGATGTCCAACGGTGTCCAACGGTGTCCAACGGTGTCCAACGGTGTCCCACGTTGTCCCACGTTGTCCCACGTTGTCCCACGGTCCAACGATGTCCAACGGTGTCCCACGTTGTCCCACGTTGTCCCACGATGTCCCACGTTGTCCCACGTTGTCCCACGTTGTCCCACGTTGTCCAACGTTGTCCCACGTTGTCCCACGTTGTCCCACGTTGTCCCACGTTGTCCCACGGTGTCCAACGGTGTCCAACGATGTCCCACGTTGTCCAACGTTGTCCCACGTTGTCCCACGTTGTCCCACGATGTCCCACGTTGTCCCACGTTGTCCCACGTTGTCCCACGTTGTCCCACGTTGTCCCACGTTGTCCCACGTTGTCCCACGTTGTCCCACGTTGTCCCACGTTGTCCGACGTTGTCCCACGTTGTCCCACGTTGTCCCACGTTGTCCCACGGTGTCCAACGATGTCCAACGATGTCCAACGGTGTCCCACGTTGTCCCACGTTGTTCCATGGTTTCCCACGTTGTCCCACGTTGTCCCACGTTGTCCCACGGTGTCCAACGATGTCCAACGGTGTCCAACGGTGTCCAACGGTGTCCAACGGTGTCCCACGTTGTCCCACGTTGTCCCACGTTGTCCCACGTTGTCCCACGTTGTCCCACGATGTCCCACGTTGTCCCACGTTGTCCCACGTTGTCCCACGATGTCCCACGTTGTCCCACGTTGTCCCACGTTGTCCCACGTTGTCCCACGATGTCCCACGTTGTCCCACGTTGTCCCACGTTGTCCCACGTTGTCCCACGGTGTCCAACGATGTCCAACGGTGTCCAACGGTGTCCCACGGTGTCCAACGGTGTCCCACGTTGTCCCACGTTGTCCCACGTTGTCCCACGTTGTCCCACGTTGTCCCACGATGTCCCACGTTGTCCCACGTTGTCCGACGTTGTCCCACGTTGTCCCACGTTGTCCCACGTTGTCCCACGGTGTCCAACGATGTCCAACGATGTCCAACGGTGTCCCACGTTGTCCCACGTTGTTCCATGGTTTCCCACGTTGTCCCACGTTGTCCCACGTTGTCCCACGGTGTCCAACGGTGTCCAACGATGTCCCACGTTGTCCCACGTTGTCCCACGTTGTCCCACGTTGTCCCACGATGTCCCACGTTGTCCCACGTTGTCCCACGTTGTCCCACGTTGTCCCACGTTGTCCCACGTTGTCCCACGGTGTCCAACGATGTCCAACGGTGTCCAACGGTGTCCCACGGTGTCCAACGGTGTCCCACGTTGTCCCACGTTGTCCCACGTTGTCCCACGTTGTCCCACGTTGTCCCACGATGTCCCACGTTGTTCCATGGTTTCCCACGTTGTCCCACGTTGTCCCACGTTGTCCCACGGTGTCCAACGATGTCCAACGGTGTCCAACGGTGTCCAACGGTGTCCAACGGTCTCCCACGTTGTCCCACGTTGTCCCACGTTGTCCCACGTTGTCCCACGTTGTCCCACGATGTCCCACGTTGTCCCACGTTGTCCCACGTTGTCCCACGATGTCCCACGTTGTCCCACGTTGTCCCACGTTGTCCCACGTTGTCCCACGATGTCCCACGTTGTCCCACGTTGTCCCACGTTGTCCCACGTTGTCCCACGGTGTCCAACGATGTCCAACGGTGTCCAACGGTGTCCCACGGTGTCCAACGGTGTCCCACGTTGTCCCACGTTGTCCCACGTTGTCCCACGTTGTCCCACGTTGTCCCACGATGTCCCACGTTGTCCCACGTTGTCCGACGTTGTCCCACGTTGTCCCACGTTGTCCCACGTTGTCCCACGGTGTCCAACGATGTCCAACGATGTCCAACGGTGTCCCACGTTGTCCCACGTTGTTCCATGGTTTCCCACGTTGTCCCACGTTGTCCCACGTTGTCCCACGGTGTCCAACGATGTCCAACGGTGTCCAACGGTGTCCAACGGTGTCCAACGGTGTCCCACGTTGTCCCACGTTGTCCCACGTTGTCCCACGTTGTCCCACGTTGTCCCACGATGTCCCACGTTGTCCCACGTTGTCCCACGTTGTCCCACGATGTCCCACGTTGTCCCACGTTGTCCCACGTTGTCCCACGTTGTCCCACGATGTCCCACGTTGTCCCACGTTGTCCCACGTTGTCCCACGTTGTCCCACGTTGTCCCACGTTGTCCCACGTTGTCCCACGTTGTCCGACGTTGTCCCACGTTGTCCCACGTTGTCCCACGTTGTCCCACGGTGTCCAACGATGTCCAACGATGTCCAACGGTGTCCCACGTTGTCCCACGTTGTTCCATGGTTTCCCACGTTGTCCCACGTTGTCCCACGTTGTCCCACGGTGTCCAACGATGTCCAACGGTGTCCAACGGTGTCCAACGGTGTCCAACGGTGTCCCACGTTGTCCCACGTTGTCCCACGTTGTCCCACGTTGTCCCACGTTGTCCCACGATGTCCCACGTTGTCCCACGTTGTCCCACGTTGTCCCACGATGTCCCACGTTGTCCCACGTTGTCCCACGTTGTCCCACGTTGTCCCACGATGTCCCACGTTGTCCCACGTTGTCCCACGTTGTCCCACGTTGTCCCACGGTGTCCAACGATGTCCAACGGTGTCCAACGGTGTCCCACGGTGTCCAACGGTGTCCCACGTTGTCCCACGTTGTCCCACGTTGTCCCACGTTGTCCCACGTTGTCCCACGTTGTCCCACGTTGTCCCACGTTGTCCCACGTTGTCCGACGTTGTCCCACGTTGTCCCACGTTGTCCCACGTTGTCCCACGGTGTCCAACGATGTCCAACGATTTCCAACGGTGTCCCACGTTGTCCCACGTTGTTCCATGGTTTCCCACGTTGTCCCACGTTGTCCCACGTTGTCCCACGGTGTCCAACGATGTCCAACGGTGTCCAACGGTGTCCAACGGTGTCCAACGGTGTCCCACGTTGTCCCACGTTGTCCCACGTTGTCCCACGTTGTCCCACGTTGTCCCACGATGTCCCACGTTGTCCCACGTTGTCCCACGTTGTCCCACGATGTCCCACGTTGTCCCACGTTGTCCCACGTTGTCCCACGTTGTCCCACGATGTCCCACGTTGTCCCACGTTGTCCCACGTTGTCCCACGTTGTCCCACGGTGTCCAACGATGTCCAACGGTGTCCAACGGTGTCCCACGGTGTCCAACGGTGTCCCACGTTGTCCCACGTTGTCCCACGTTGTTCCATGGTTTCCCACGTTGTCCCACGTTGTCCCACGTTGTCCCACGGTGTCCAACGATGTCCAACGGTGTCCAACGGTGTCCAACGGTGTCCAACGGTGTCCCACGTTGTCCCACGTTGTCCCACGTTGTCCCACGTTGTCCCACGTTGTCCCACGATGTCCCACGTTGTCCCACGTTGTCCCACGTTGTCCCACGTTGTCCCACGTGGTCCCACGTTGTCCCACGTTGTCCCACGGTGTCCAACGATGTCCAACGGTGTCCCACGTTGTCCAACGGTGTCCCACGTTGTCCCACGTTGTCCCACGTTGTCCCACGATGTCCCACGTTGTCCCACGTTGTCCCACGTTGTCCCACGTTGTCCCACGTTGTCCCACGTTGTCCCACGTTGTCCCACGTTGTCCCACGGTGTCCCACGGTGTCCAACGATGTCCAACGGTGTCCCACGTTGTCCCACGTTGTCCCACGATGTCCCACGTTGTCCCACGTTGTCCCACGTTGTCCCACGTTGTCCCACGTTGTCCCACGTTGTCCCACGTGGTCCCACGTTGTCCCACGTTGTCCCACGGTGTCCAACGATGTCCAACGGTGTCCCACGTTGTCCAACGGTGTCCCACGTTGTCCCACGTTGTCCCACGTTGTCCCACGTTGTCCCACGATGTCCCACGTTGTCCCACGTTGTCCCACGTTGTCCCACGTTGTCCCACGTTGTCCCACGTTGTCCCACGTTGTCCCACGTTGTCCCACGTTGTCCCACGTTGTCCCACGTTGTCCCACGGTGTCCAACGATGTCCAACGGTGTCCAACGGTGTCCCACGGTGTCCAACGGTGTCCCACGTTGTCCCACGTTGTCCCACGTTGTCCCACGTTGTCCCACGTTGTCCCACGTTGTCCCACGTTGTCCAACGATGTCCAACGGTGTCCCACGTTGTCCCACGTTGTTCCATGGTTTCCCACGTTGTCCCACGTTGTCCCACGTTGTCCCACGGTGTCCAACGATGTCCAACGGTGTCCAACGGTGTCCAACGGTGTCCAACGGTGTCCCACGTTGTCCCACGTTGTCCCACGTTGTCCCACGGTCCAACGATGTCCAACGGTGTCCCACGTTGTCCCACGTTGTCCCACGATGTCCCACGTTGTCCCACGTTGTCCCACGTTGTCCCACGTTGTCCAACGTTGTCCCACGTTGTCCCACGTTGTCCCACGTTGTCCCACGTTGTCCCACGGTGTCCAACGGTGTCCAACGATGTCCCACGTTGTCCCACGTTGTCCCACGTTGTCCCACGTTGTCCCACGATGTCCCACGTTGTCCCACGTTGTCCCACGTTGTCCCACGTTGTCCCACGTTGTCCCACGTTGTCCCACGTTGTCCCACGTTGTCCCACGTTGTCCCACGTTGTCCGACGTTGTCCCACGTTGTCCCACGTTGTCCCACGTTGTCCCACGGTGTCCAACGATGTCCAACGATGTCCAACGGTGTCCCACGTTGTCCCACGTTGTTCCATGGTTTCCCACGTTGTCCCACGTTGTCCCACGTTGTCCCACGGTGTCCAACGATGTCCAACGGTGTCCAACGGTGTCCAACGGTGTCCAACGGTGTCCCACGTTGTCCCACGTTGTCCCACGTTGTCCCACGTTGTCCCACGTTGTCCCACGATGTCCCACGTTGTCCCACGTTGTCCCACGTTGTCCCACGATGTCCCACGTTGTCCCACGTTGTCCCACGTTGTCCCACGTTGTCCCACGATGTCCCACGTTGTCCCACGTTGTCCCACGTTGTCCCACGTTGTCCCACGGTGTCCAACGATGTCCAACGGTGTCCAACGGTGTCCCACGGTGTCCAACGGTGTCCCACGTTGTCCCACGTTGTCCCACGTTGTCCCACGTTGTCCCACGTTGTCCCACGATGTCCCACGTTGTCCCACGTTGTCCGACGTTGTCCCACGTTGTCCCACGTTGTCCCACGTTGTCCCACGGTGTCCAACGATGTCCAACGATGTCCAACGGTGTCCCACGTTGTCCCACGTTGTTCCATGGTTTCCCACGTTGTCCCACGTTGTCCCACGTTGTCCCACGGTGTCCAACGATGTCCAACGGTGTCCAACGGTGTCCAACGGTGTCCAACGGTGTCCCACGTTGTCCCACGTTGTCCCACGTTGTCCCACGTTGTCCCACGTTGTCCCACGTTGTCCCACGTTGTCCCACGTTGTCCCACGTTGTCCCACGATGTCCCACGTTGTCCCACGTTGTCCCACGTTGTCCCACGTTGTCCCACGATGTCCCACGTTGTCCCACGTTGTCCCACGTTGTCCCACGGTGTCCAACGATGTCCAACGGTGTCCAACGGTGTCCCACGGTGTCCAACGGTGTCCCACGTTGTCCCACGTTGTCCCACGTTGTCCCACGTTGTCCCACGTTGTCCCACGATGTCCCACGTTGTCCCACGTTGTCCCACGTTGTCCCACGTTGTCCCACGTTGTCCCACGTTGTCCCACGGTGTCCAACGATGTCCAACGGTGTCCAACGGTGTCCAACGGTGTCCAACGATGTCCAACGATGTCCAACGATGTCCAACGATGTCCAACGGTGTCCAACGGTGTCCCACGGTGTCCAACGGTGTCCCACGTTGTCCCACGTTGTCCCACGTTGTCCCACGTTGTCCCACGTTGTCCCACGTTGTCCCACGTTGTCCCACGTTGTCCCACGTTGTCCCACGTTGTCCCACGTTGTCCCACGTTGTCCCACGTTGTCCCACGTTGTCCCACGTTGTCCCACGTTGTCCCACGGTGTCCAACGATGTCCAACGGTGTCCAACGGTGTCCCACGGTGTCCAACGGTGTCCCACGTTGTCCCACGTTGTCCCACGTTGTCCCACGTTGTCCCACGTTGTCCCACGTTGTCCCACGTTGTCCAACGATGTCCAACGGTGTCCCACGTTGTCCCACGTTGTTCCATGGTTTCCCACGTTGTCCCACGTTGTCCCACGTTGTCCCACGGTGTCCAACGATGTCCAACGATGTCCAACGGTGTCCCACGATGTCCAACGATGTCCAACGATGTCCAACGGTGTCCAACGATGTCCAACGGTGTCCAACGATGTCCAACGATGTCCAACGGTGTCCCACGATGTCCAACGATGTCCAACGATGTCCAACGGTGTCCAACGGTGTCCAACGGTGTCCCACGGTGTCCAACGGTGTCCCACGTTGTCCCACGTTGTCCCACGTTGTCCCACGTTGTCCCACGATGTCCCACGTTGTCCAACGGTGTCCAACGGTGTCCAACGATGTCCAACGATGTCCAACGGTGTCCCACGATGTCCAACGATGTCCAACGATGTCCAACGGTGTCCCACGTTGTCCCACGTTGTCCCACGTTGTCCCACGTTGTCCCACGGTGTCCAACGATGTCCAACGGTGTCCCACGTTGTCCAACGGTGTCCCACGTTGTCCCACGTTGTCCCACGTTGTCCCACGTTGTCCCACGTTGTCCCACGTTGTCCCACGTTGTCCCACGTTGTCCCACGTTGTCCCACGTTGTCCCACGGTGTCCAACGATGTCCAACGGTGTCCAACGGTGTCCCACGGTGTCCAACGGTGTCCCACGTTGTCCCACGTTGTCCCACGTTGTCCCACGTTGTCCCACGTTGTCCCACGTTGTCCAACGATGTCGAACGGTGTCCCACGTTGTCCCACGTTGTTCCATGGTTTCCCACGTTGTCCCACGTTGTCCCACGTTGTTCCATGGTTTCCCACGTTGTCCCACGTTGTCCCACGTTGTCCCACGTTGTCCCACGTTGTCCCACGTTGTCCCACGGTGTCCAACGATGTCCAACGGTGTCCCACGTTGTCCCACGTTGTCCCACGTTGTCCCACGTTGTCCCACGTTGTCCCACGTTGTCCCACGTTGTCCCACGTTGTCCCACGTTGTCCCACGTTGTCCAACGATGTCCAACGGTGTCCCACGTTGTCCCACGTTGTTCCATGGTTTCCCACGTTGTCCCACGTTGTCCCACGTTGTCCCACGTTGTCCCACGTTGTCCCACGTTGTCCCACGTTGTCCCACGTTGTCTCACGTTGTCCCACGTTGTCCCACGTTGTCCCACGTTGTCCCACGTTGTCCCACGATGTCCCACGTTGTCCCACGTTGTCCGACGTTGTCCCACGTTGTCCCACGTTGTCCCACGTTGTCCCACGGTGTCCAACGATGTCCAACGATGTCCAACGGTGTCCCACGTTGTCCCACGTTGTCCCACGTTGTCCCACGGTGTCCAACGATGTCCAACGGTGTCCCACGTTGTCCCACGTTGTCCCACGTTGTCCCACGTTGTCCCACGTTGTCCCACGTTGTCCCACGTTGTCCCACGGTGTCCCACGGTGTCCAACGATGTCCAACGGTGTCCCACGTTGTCCCACGTTGTCCCACGATGTCCCACGTTGTCCCACGTTGTCCCACGTTGTCCCACGTTGTCCCACGTTGTCCCACGTTGTCCCACGTGGTCCCACGTTGTCCCACGTTGTCCCACGGTGTCCAACGATGTCCAACGGTGTCCCACGTTGTCCAACGGTGTCCCACGTTGTCCCACGTTGTCCCACGTTGTCCCACGTTGTCCCACGATGTCCCACGTTGTCCCACGTTGTCCCACGTTGTCCCACGTTGTCCCACGTTGTCCCACGTTGTCCCACGTTGTCCCACGTTGTCCCACGTTGTCCCACGTTGTCCCACGTTGTCCCACGGTGTCCAACGATGTCCAACGGTGTCCAACGGTGTCCCACGGTGTCCAACGGTGTCCCACGTTGTCCCACGTTGTCCCACGTTGTCCCACGTTGTCCCACGTTGTCCCACGTTGTCCCACGTTGTCCAACGATGTCCAACGGTGTCCCACGTTGTCCCACGTTGTTCCATGGTTTCCCACGTTGTCCCACGTTGTCCCACGTTGTCCCACGGTGTCCAACGATGTCCAACGGTGTCCAACGGTGTCCAACGGTGTCCAACGGTGTCCCACGTTGTCCCACGTTGTCCCACGTTGTCCCACGGTCCAACGATGTCCAACGGTGTCCCACGTTGTCCCACGTTGTCCCACGATGTCCCACGTTGTCCCACGTTGTCCCACGTTGTCCCACGTTGTCCAACGTTGTCCCACGTTGTCCCACGTTGTCCCACGTTGTCCCACGTTGTCCCACGGTGTCCAACGGTGTCCAACGATGTCCCACGTTGTCCCACGTTGTCCCACGTTGTCCCACGTTGTCCCACGATGTCCCACGTTGTCCCACGTTGTCCCACGTTGTCCCACGTTGTCCCACGTTGTCCCACGTTGTCCCACGTTGTCCCACGTTGTCCCACGTTGTCCCACGTTGTCCGACGTTGTCCCACGTTGTCCCACGTTGTCCCACGTTGTCCCACGGTGTCCAACGATGTCCAACGATGTCCAACGGTGTCCCACGTTGTCCCACGTTGTTCCATGGTTTCCCACGTTGTCCCACGTTGTCCCACGTTGTCCCACGGTGTCCAACGATGTCCAACGGTGTCCAACGGTGTCCAACGGTGTCCAACGGTGTCCCACGTTGTCCCACGTTGTCCCACGTTGTCCCACGTTGTCCCACGTTGTCCCACGATGTCCCACGTTGTCCCACGTTGTCCCACGTTGTCCCACGATGTCCCACGTTGTCCCACGTTGTCCCACGTTGTCCCACGTTGTCCCACGATGTCCCACGTTGTCCCACGTTGTCCCACGTTGTCCCACGTTGTCCCACGGTGTCCAACGATGTCCAACGGTGTCCAACGGTGTCCCACGGTGTCCAACGGTGTCCCACGTTGTCCCACGTTGTCCCACGTTGTCCCACGTTGTCCCACGTTGTCCCACGATGTCCCACGTTGTCCCACGTTGTCCGACGTTGTCCCACGTTGTCCCACGTTGTCCCACGTTGTCCCACGGTGTCCAACGATGTCCAACGATGTCCAACGGTGTCCCACGTTGTCCCACGTTGTTCCATGGTTTCCCACGTTGTCCCACGTTGTCCCACGTTGTCCCACGGTGTCCAACGATGTCCAACGGTGTCCAACGGTGTCCAACGGTGTCCAACGGTGTCCCACGTTGTCCCACGTTGTCCCACGTTGTCCCACGTTGTCCCACGTTGTCCCACGTTGTCCCACGTTGTCCCACGTTGTCCCACGTTGTCCCACGATGTCCCACGTTGTCCCACGTTGTCCCACGTTGTCCCACGTTGTCCCACGATGTCCCACGTTGTCCCACGTTGTCCCACGTTGTCCCACGGTGTCCAACGATGTCCAACGGTGTCCAACGGTGTCCCACGGTGTCCAACGGTGTCCCACGTTGTCCCACGTTGTCCCACGTTGTCCCACGTTGTCCCACGTTGTCCCACGATGTCCCACGTTGTCCCACGTTGTCCCACGTTGTCCCACGTTGTCCCACGTTGTCCCACGTTGTCCCACGGTGTCCAACGATGTCCAACGGTGTCCAACGGTGTCCAACGGTGTCCAACGATGTCCAACGATGTCCAACGATGTCCAACGATGTCCAACGGTGTCCAACGGTGTCCCACGGTGTCCAACGGTGTCCCACGTTGTCCCACGTTGTCCCACGTTGTCCCACGTTGTCCCACGTTGTCCCACGTTGTCCCACGTTGTCCCACGTTGTCCCACGTTGTCCCACGTTGTCCCACGTTGTCCCACGTTGTCCCACGTTGTCCCACGTTGTCCCACGTTGTCCCACGTTGTCCCACGGTGTCCAACGATGTCCAACGGTGTCCAACGGTGTCCCACGGTGTCCAACGGTGTCCCACGTTGTCCCACGTTGTCCCACGTTGTCCCACGTTGTCCCACGTTGTCCCACGTTGTCCCACGTTGTCCAACGATGTCCAACGGTGTCCCACGTTGTCCCACGTTGTTCCATGGTTTCCCACGTTGTCCCACGTTGTCCCACGTTGTCCCACGGTGTCCAACGATGTCCAACGATGTCCAACGGTGTCCCACGATGTCCAACGATGTCCAACGATGTCCAACGGTGTCCAACGATGTCCAACGGTGTCCAACGATGTCCAACGATGTCCAACGGTGTCCCACGATGTCCAACGATGTCCAACGATGTCCAACGGTGTCCAACGGTGTCCAACGGTGTCCCACGGTGTCCAACGGTGTCCCACGTTGTCCCACGTTGTCCCACGTTGTCCCACGTTGTCCCACGATGTCCCACGTTGTCCAACGGTGTCCAACGGTGTCCAACGATGTCCAACGATGTCCAACGGTGTCCCACGATGTCCAACGATGTCCAACGATGTCCAACGGTGTCCCACGTTGTCCCACGTTGTCCCACGTTGTCCCACGTTGTCCCACGGTGTCCAACGATGTCCAACGGTGTCCCACGTTGTCCAACGGTGTCCCACGTTGTCCCACGTTGTCCCACGTTGTCCCACGTTGTCCCACGTTGTCCCACGTTGTCCCACGTTGTCCCACGTTGTCCCACGTTGTCCCACGTTGTCCCACGGTGTCCCACGATGTCCCACGGTGTCCAACGGTGTCCCACGGTGTCCAACGGTGTCCCACGTTGTCCCACGTTGTCCCACGTTGTCCCACGTTGTCCCACGTTGTCCCACGTTGTCCAACGATGTCGAACGGTGTCCCACGTTGTCCCACGTTGTTCCATGGTTTCCCACGTTGTCCCACGTTGTCCCACGTTGTTCCATGGTTTCCCACGTTGTCCCACGTTGTCCCACGTTGTCCCACGTTGTCCCACGTTGTCCCACGTTGTCCCACGGTGTCCAACGATGTCCAACGGTGTCCCACGTTGTCCCACGTTGTCCCACGTTGTCCCACGTTGTCCCACGTTGTCCCACGTTGTCCCACGTTGTCCCACGTTGTCCCACGTTGTCCCACGTTGTCCAACGATGTCCAACGGTGTCCCACGTTGTCCCACGTTGTTCCATGGTTTCCCACGTTGTCCCACGTTGTCCCACGTTGTCCCACGTTGTCCCACGTTGTCCCACGTTGTCCCCCGTTGTCCCACGTTGTCTCACGTTGTCCCACGTTGTCCCACGTTGTCCCACGTTGTCCCACGTTGTCCCACGATGTCCCACGTTGTCCCACGTTGTCCGACGTTGTCCCACGTTGTCCCACGTTGTCCCACGTTGTCCCACGGTGTCCAACGATGTCCAACGATGTCCAACGGTGTCCCACGTTGTCCCACGTTGTTCCATGGTTTCCCACGTTGTCCCACGTTGTCCCACGTTGTCCCACGGTGTCCAACGATGTCCAACGGTGTCCAACGGTGTCCAACGGTGTCCAACGGTGTCCCACGTTGTCCCACGTTGTCCCACGTTGTCCCACGTTGTCCCACGTTGTCCCACGATGTCCCACGTTGTCCCACGTTGTCCCACGTTGTCCCACGATGTCCCACGTTGTCCCACGTTGTCCCACGTTGTCCCACGTTGTCCCACGATGTCCCACGTTGTCCCACGTTGTCCCACGTTGTCCCACGTTGTCCCACGTTGTCCCACGTTGTCCCACGTTGTCCCACGTTGTCCGACGTTGTCCCACGTTGTCCCACGTTGTCCCACGTTGTCCCACGGTGTCCAACGATGTCCAACGATGTCCAACGGTGTCCCACGTTGTCCCACGTTGTTCCATGGTTTCCCACGTTGTCCCACGTTGTCCCACGTTGTCCCACGGTGTCCAACGATGTCCAACGGTGTCCAACGGTGTCCAACGGTGTCCAACGGTGTCCCACGTTGTCCCACGTTGTCCCACGTTGTCCCACGTTGTCCCACGTTGTCCCACGATGTCCCACGTTGTCCCACGTTGTCCCACGTTGTCCCACGATGTCCCACGTTGTCCCACGTTGTCCCACGTTGTCCCACGTTGTCCCACGATGTCCCACGTTGTCCCACGTTGTCCCACGTTGTCCCACGTTGTCCCACGGTGTCCAACGATGTCCAACGGTGTCCAACGGTGTCCCACGGTGTCCAACGGTGTCCCACGTTGTCCCACGTTGTCCCACGTTGTCCCACGTTGTCCCACGTTGTCCCACGTTGTCCCACGTTGTCCCACGTTGTCCCACGTTGTCCGACGTTGTCCCACGTTGTCCCACGTTGTCCCACGTTGTCCCACGGTGTCCAACGATGTCCAACGATTTCCAACGGTGTCCCACGTTGTCCCACGTTGTTCCATGGTTTCCCACGTTGTCCCACGTTGTCCCACGTTGTCCCACGGTGTCCAACGATGTCCAACGGTGTCCAACGGTGTCCAACGGTGTCCAACGGTGTCCCACGTTGTCCCACGTTGTCCCACGTTGTCCCACGTTGTCCCACGTTGTCCCACGATGTCCCACGTTGTCCCACGTTGTCCCACGTTGTCCCACGATGTCCCACGTTGTCCCACGTTGTCCCACGTTGTCCCACGTTGTCCCACGATGTCCCACGTTGTCCCACGTTGTCCCACGTTGTCCCACGTTGTCCCACGGTGTCCAACGATGTCCAACGGTGTCCAACGGTGTCCCACGGTGTCCAACGGTGTCCCACGTTGTCCCACGTTGTCCCACGTTGTTCCATGGTTTCCCACGTTGTCCCACGTTGTCCCACGTTGTCCCACGGTGTCCAACGATGTCCAACGGTGTCCAACGGTGTCCAACGGTGTCCAACGGTGTCCCACGTTGTCCCACGTTGTCCCACGTTGTCCCA
Organism: Bombus terrestris; assembly: GCF_910591885.1. Taxonomy (NCBI): domain Eukaryota; kingdom Metazoa; phylum Arthropoda; class Insecta; order Hymenoptera; family Apidae; genus Bombus; species Bombus terrestris. Next base: position 72,222 of record NW_025963672.1, read on the forward strand.
CGTTGTCCCACGTTGTCCCACGATGTCCCACGTTGTCCCACGTTGTCCCACGTTTTCCCACGTTGTCCCACGTGGTCCCACGTTGTCCCACGTTGTCCCACGGTGTCCAACGATGTCCAACGGTGTCCCACGTTGTCCAACGGTGTCCCACGTTGTCCCACGTTGTCCCACGTTGTCCCACGATGTCCCACGTTGTCCCACGTTGTCCCACGTTGTCCCACGATGTCCCACGTTGTCCCACGTTGTCCCACGTTGTCCCACGTTGTCCCACGATGTCCCACGTTGTCCCACGTTGTCCCACGTTGTCCCACGGTGTCCAACGATGTCCAACGGTGTCCAACGGTGTCCCACGTTGTCCCACGTTGTCCCACGTTGTCCCACGTTGTCCCACGTTGTCCCACGTTGTCCAACGATGTCCAACGGTGTCCCACGTTGTCCCACGTTGTCCCACGTTGTCCCACGTTGTCCCACGTTGTCCCACGGTGTCCAACGATGTCCCACGTTGTCCCACGATGTCCCACGTTGTCCCACGTTGTCCCACGTTGTCCCACGGTGTCCAACGATGTCCAACGGTGTCCAACGGTGTCCCACGTTGTCCCACGTTGTCCCACGTTGTCCCACGTTGTCCCACGTTGTCCCACGTTGTCCCACGGTGTCCAACGGTGTCCAACGATGTCCCACGTTGTCCCACGTTGTCCCACGTTGTCCCACGTTGTCCCACGATGTCCCACGTTGTCCCACGTTGTCCCACGTTGTCCCACGTTGTCCCACGTTGTCCCACGTTGTCCCACGTTGTCCCACGTTGTCCCACGTTGTCCCACGTTGTCCGACGTTGTCCCACGTTGTCCCACGTTGTCCCACGTTGTCCCACGGTGTCCAACGATGTCCAACGATGTCCAACGGTGTCCCACGTTGTCCCACGTTGTTCCATGGTTTCCCACGTTGTCCCACGTTGTCCCACGTTGTCCCACGGTGTCCAACGATGTCCAACGGTGTCCAACGGTGTCCAACGGTGTCCAACGGTCTCCCACGTTGTCCCACGTTGTCCCACGTTGTCCCACGTTGTCCCACGTTGTCCCACGATGTCCCACGTTGTCCCACGTTGTCCCACGTTGTCCCACGATGTCCCACGTTGTCCCACGTTGTCCCACGTTGTCCCACGTTGTCCCACGATGTCCCACGTTGTCCCACGTTGTCCCACGTTGTCCCACGTTGTCCCACGGTGTCCAACGATGTCCAACGGTGTCCAACGGTATCCCACGGTGTCCAACGGTGTCCCACGTTGTCCCACGTTGTCCCACGTTGTCCCACGTTGTCCCACGTTGTCCCACGATGTCCCACGTTGTCCCACGTTGTCCGACGTTGTCCCACGTTGTCCCACGTTGTCCCACGTTGTCCCACGGTGTCCAACGATGTCCAACGATGTCCAACGGTGTCCCACGTTGTCCCACGTTGTTCCATGGTTTCCCACGTTGTCCCACGTTGTCCCACGTTGTCCCACGGTGTCCAACGATGTCCAACGGTGTCCAACGGTGTCCAACGGTGTCCAACGGTGTCCCACGTTGTCCCACGTTGTCCCACGTTGTCCCACGTTGTCCCACGTTGTCCCACGATGTCCCACGTTGTCCCACGTTGTCCCACGTTGTCCCACGATGTCCCACGTTGTCCCACGTTGTCCCACGTTGTCCCACGTTGTCCCACGATGTCCCACGTTGTCCCACGTTGTCCCACGTTGTCCCACGTTGTCCCACGTTGTCCCACGTTGTCCCACGTTGTCCCACGTTGTCCGACGTTGTCCCACGTTGTCCCACGTTGTCCCACGTTGTCCCACGGTGTCCAACGATGTCCAACGATGTCCAACGGTGTCCCACGTTGTCCCACGTTGTTCCATGGTTTCCCACGTTGTCCCACGTTGTCCCACGTTGTCCCACGGTGTCCAACGATGTCCAACGGTGTCCAACGGTGTCCAACGGTGTCCAACGGTGTCCCACGTTGTCCCACGTTGTCCCACGTTGTCCCACGTTGTCCCACGTTGTCCCACGATGTCCCACGTTGTCCCACGTTGTCCCACGTTGTCCCACGATGTCCCACGTTGTCCCACGTTGTCCCACGTTGTCCCACGTTGTCCCACGATGTCCCACGTTGTCCCACGTTGTCCCACGTTGTCCCACGTTGTCCCACGGTGTCCAACGATGTCCAACGGTGTCCAACGGTGTCCCACGGTGTCCAACGGTGTCCCACGTTGTCCCACGTTGTCCCACGTTGTCCCACGTTGTCCCACGTTGTCCCACGTTGTCCCACGTTGTCCCACGTTGTCCCACGTTGTCCGACGTTGTCCCACGTTGTCCCACGTTGTCCCACGTTGTCCCACGGTGTCCAACGATGTCCAACGATTTCCAACGGTGTCCCACGTTGTCCCACGTTGTTCCATGGTTTCCCACGTTGTCCCACGTTGTCCCACGTTGTCCCACGGTGTCCAACGATGTCCAACGGTGTCCAACGGTGTCCAACGGTGTCCAACGGTGTCCCACGTTGTCCCACGTTGTCCCACGTTGTCCCACGTTGTCCCACGTTGTCCCACGATGTCCCACGTTGTCCCACGTTGTCCCACGTTGTCCCACGATGTCCCACGTTGTCCCACGTTGTCCCACGTTGTCCCACGTTGTCCCACGATGTCCCACGTTGTCCCACGTTGTCCCACGTTGTCCCACGTTGTCCCACGGTGTCCAACGATGTCCAACGGTGTCCAACGGTGTCCCACGGTGTCCAACGGTGTCCCACGTTGTCCCACGTTGTCCCACGTTGTTCCATGGTTTCCCACGTTGTCCCACGTTGTCCCACGTTGTCCCACGGTGTCCAACGATGTCCAACGGTGTCCAACGGTGTCCAACGGTGTCCAACGGTGTCCCACGTTGTCCCACGTTGTCCCACGTTGTCCCACGTTGTCCCACGTTGTCCCACGATGTCCCACGTTGTCCCACGTTGTCCCACGTTGTCCCACGTTGTCCCACGTGGTCCCACGTTGTCCCACGTTGTCCCACGGTGTCCAACGATGTCCAACGGTGTCCCACGTTGTCCAACGGTGTCCCACGTTGTCCCACGTTGTCCCACGTTGTCCCACGATGTCCCACGTTGTCCCACGTTGTCCCACGTTGTCCCACGTTGTCCCACGTTGTCCCACGTTGTCCCACGGTGTCCCACGGTGTCCAACGATGTCCAACGGTGTCCCACGTTGTCCCACGATGTCCCACGATGTCCCACGTTGTCCCACGTTGTCCCACGTTGTCCCACGTTGTCCCACGTTGTCCCACGTTGTCCCACGTTGTCCCACGTGGTCCCACGTTGTCCCACGTTGTCCCACGGTGTCCAACGATGTCCAACGGTGTCCCACGTTGTCCAACGGTGTCCCACGTTGTCCCACGTTGTCCCACGTTGTCCCACGTTGTCCCACGATGTCCCACGTTGTCCCACGTTGTCCCACGTTGTCCCACGTTGTCCCACGTTGTCCCACGTTGTCCCACGTTGTCCCACGTTGTCCCACGTTGTCCCACGTTGTCCCACGTTGTCCCACGGTGTCCAACGATGTCCAACGGTGTCCAACGGTGTCCCACGGTGTCCAACGGTGTCCCACGTTGTCCCACGTTGTCCCACGTTGTCCCACGTTGTCCCACGTTGTCCCACGTTGTCCCACGTTGTCCAACGATGTCCAACGGTGTCCCACGTTGTCCCACGTTGTTCCATGGTTTCCCACGTTGTCCCACGTTGTCCCACGTTGTCCCACGGTGTCCAACGATGTCCAACGGTGTCCAACGGTGTCCAACGGTGTCCAACGGTGTCCCACGTTGTCCCACGTTGTCCCACGTTGTCCCACGGTCCAACGATGTCCAACGGTGTCCCACGTTGTCCCACGTTGTCCCACGATGTCCCACGTTGTCCCACGTTGTCCCACGTTGTCCCACGTTGTCCAACGTTGTCCCACGTTGTCCCACGTTGTCCAACGGTGTCCAACGATGTCCAACGATGTCCAACGGTGTCCCACGATGTCCAACGGTGTCCCACGATGTCCAACGATGTCCAACGATGTCCAACGGTGTCCCACGTTGTCCCACGTTGTCCCACGTTGTCCCACGTTGTCCCACGGTGTCCAACGATGTCCAACGGTGTCCAACGGTGTCCAACGGTGTCCCACGTTGTCCCACGTTGTCCCACGTTGTCCCACGGTCCAACGATGTCCAACGGTGTCCCACGTTGTCCCACGTTGTCCCACGATGTCCCACGTTGTCCCACGTTGTCCCACGGTGTCCAACGGTGTCCCACGTTGTCCCACGTTGTCCCACGTTGTCCCACGTTGTCCCACGATGTCCCACGTTGTCCAACGGTGTCCAACGGTGTCCAACGATGTCCAACGATGTCCAACGGTGTCCCACGATGTCCAACGATGTCCAACGATGTCCAACGGTGTCCCACGTTGTCCCACGTTGTCCCACGTTGTCCCACGTTGTCCCACGGTGTCCAACGATGTCCAACGATGTCCAACGGTGTCCCACGTTGTCCAACGGTGTCCCACGTTGTCCCACGTTGTCCCACGTTGTCCCACGTTGTCCCACGATGTCCCACGTTGTCCCACGTTGTCCCACGTTGTCCCACGTTGTCCCACGTTGTCCCACGTTGTCCCACGTTGTCCCACGTTGTCCCACGTTGTCCCACGTTGTCCCACGTTGTCCCACGGTGTCCAACGATGTCCAACGGTGTCCAACGGTGTCCCACGGTGTCCAACGGTGTCCCACGTTGTCCCACGTTGTCCCACGTTGTCCCACGTTGTCCCACGTTGTCCCACGGTGTCCAACGATGTCCAACGGTGTCCCACGTTGTCCAACGGTGTCCCACGTTGTCCCACGTTGTCCCACGTTGTCCCACGTTGTCCCACGATGTCCCACGTTGTCCCACGTTGTCCCACGTTGTCCCACGTTGTCCCACGTTGTCCCACGTTGTCCCACGTTGTCCCACGTTGTCCCACGTTGTCCCACGTTGTCCCACGTTGTCCCACGGTGTCCAACGATGTCCAACGGTGTCCAACGGTGTCCCACGGTGTCCAACGGTGTCCCACGTTGTCCCACGTTGTCCCACGTTGTCCCACGTTGTCCCACGTTGTCCCACGTTGTCCCACGTTGTCCAACGATGTCCAACGGTGTCCCACGTTGTCCCACGTTGTTCCATGGTTTCCCACGTTGTCCCACGTTGTCCCACGTTGTCCCACGGTGTCCAACGATGTCCAACGGTGTCCAACGGTGTCCAACGGTGTCCAACGGTGTCCCACGTTGTCCCACGTTGTCCCACGTTGTCCCACGGTCCAACGATGTCCAACGGTGTCCCACGTTGTCCCACGTTGTCCCACGATGTCCCACGTTGTCCCACGTTGTCCCACGTTGTCCCACGTTGTCCAACGTTGTCCCACGTTGTCCCACGTTGTCCAACGGTGTCCAACGATGTCCAACGATGTCCAACGGTGTCCCACGATGTCCAACGGTGTCCCACGATGTCCAACGATGTCCAACGATGTCCAACGGTGTCCCACGTTGTCCCACGTTGTCCCACGTTGTCCCACGTTGTCCCACGGTGTCCAACGATGTCCAACGGTGTCCAACGGTGTCCAACGGTGTCCCACGTTGTCCCACGTTGTCCCACGTTGTCCCACGGTCCAACGATGTCCAACGGTGTCCCACGTTGTCCCACGTTGTCCCACGATGTCCCACGTTGTCCCACGTTGTCCCACGGTGTCCAACGGTGTCCCACGTTGTCCCACGTTGTCCCACGTTGTCCCACGTTGTCCCACGATGTCCCACGTTGTCCAACGGTGTCCAACGGTGTCCAACGATGTCCAACGATGTCCAACGGTGTCCCACGATGTCCAACGATGTCCAACGATGTCCAACGGTGTCCCACGTTGTCCCACGTTGTCCCACGTTGTCCCACGTTGTCCCACGGTGTCCAACGATGTCCAACGGTGTCCCACGTTGTCCAACGGTGTCCCACGTTGTCCCACGTTGTCCCACGTTGTCCCACGTTGTCCCACGTTGTCCCACGTTGTCCCACGTTGTCCCACGTTGTCCCACGTTGTCCCACGTTGTCCCACGGTGTCCAACGATGTCCAACGGTGTCCAACGGTGTCCCACGGTGTCCAACGGTGTCCCACGTTGTCCCACGTTGTCCCACGTTGTCCCACGTTGTCCCACGTTGTCCCACGTTGTCCAACGATGTCGAACGGTGTCCCACGTTGTCCCACGTTGTTCCATGGTTTCCCACGTTGTCCCACGTTGTCCCACGTTGTTCCATGGTTTCCCACGTTGTCCCACGTTGTCCCACGTTGTCCCACGTTGTCCCACGTTGTCCCACGTTGTCCCACGGTGTCCAACGATGTCCAACGGTGTCCCACGTTGTCCCACGTTGTCCCACGTTGTCCCACGTTGTCCCACGTTGTCCCACGTTGTCCCACGTTGTCCCACGTTGTCCCACGTTGTCCCACGTTGTCCAACGATGTCCAACGGTGTCCCACGTTGTCCCACGTTGTTCCATGGTTTCCCACGTTGTCCCACGTTGTCCCACGTTGTCCCACGTTGTCCCACGTTGTCCCACGTTGTCCCACGTTGTCCCACGTTGTCTCACGTTGTCCCACGTTGTCCCACGTTGTCCCACGTTGTCCCACGTTGTCCCACGATGTCCCACGTTGTCCCACGTTGTCCGACGTTGTCCCACGTTGTCCCACGTTGTCCCACGTTGTCCCACGGTGTCCAACGATGTCCAACGATGTCCAACGGTGTCCCACGTTGTCCCACGTTGTTCCATGGTTTCCCACGTTGTCCCACGTTGTCCCACGTTGTCCCACGGTGTCCAACGATGTCCAACGGTGTCCAACGGTGTCCAACGGTGTCCAACGGTGTCCCACGTTGTCCCACGTTGTCCCACGTTGTCCCACGTTGTCCCACGTTGTCCCACGATGTCCCACGTTGTCCCACGTTGTCCCACGTTGTCCCACGATGTCCCACGTTGTCCCACGTTGTCCCACGTTGTCCCACGTTGTCCCACGATGTCCCACGTTGTCCCACGTTGTCCCACGTTGTCCCACGTTGTCCCACGTTGTCCCACGTTGTCCCACGTTGTCCCACGTTGTCCGACGTTGTCCCACGTTGTCCCACGTTGTCCCACGTTGTCCCACGGTGTCCAACGATGTCCAACGATGTCCAACGGTGTCCCACGTTGTCCCACGTTGTTCCATGGTTTCCCACGTTGTCCCACGTTGTCCCACGTTGTCCCACGGTGTCCAACGATGTCCAACGGTGTCCAACGGTGTCCAACGGTGTCCAACGGTGTCCCACGTTGTCCCACGTTGTCCCACGTTGTCCCACGTTGTCCCACGTTGTCCCACGATGTCCCACGTTGTCCCACGTTGTCCCACGTTGTCCCACGATGTCCCACGTTGTCCCACGTTGTCCCACGTTGTCCCACGTTGTCCCACGATGTCCCACGTTGTCCCACGTTGTCCCACGTTGTCCCACGTTGTCCCACGGTGTCCAACGATGTCCAACGGTGTCCAACGGTGTCCCACGGTGTCCAACGGTGTCCCACGTTGTCCCACGTTGTCCCACGTTGTCCCACGTTGTCCCACGTTGTCCCACGTTGTCCCACGTTGTCCCACGTTGTCCCACGTTGTCCGACGTTGTCCCACGTTGTCCCACGTTGTCCCACGTTGTCCCACGGTGTCCAACGATGTCCAACGATTTCCAACGGTGTCCCACGTTGTCCCACGTTGTTCCATGGTTTCCCACGTTGTCCCACGTTGTCCCACGTTGTCCCACGGTGTCCAACGATGTCCAACGGTGTCCAACGGTGTCCAACGGTGTCCAACGGTGTCCCACGTTGTCCCACGTTGTCCCACGTTGTCCCACGTTGTCCCACGTTGTCCCACGATGTCCCACGTTGTCCCACGTTGTCCCACGTTGTCCCACGATGTCCCACGTTGTCCCACGTTGTCCCACGTTGTCCCACGTTGTCCCACGATGTCCCACGTTGTCCCACGTTGTCCCACGTTGTCCCACGTTGTCCCACGGTGTCCAACGATGTCCAACGGTGTCCAACGGTGTCCCACGGTGTCCAACGGTGTCCCACGTTGTCCCACGTTGTCCCACGTTGTTCCATGGTTTCCCACGTTGTCCCACGTTGTCCCACGTTGTCCCACGGTGTCCAACGATGTCCAACGGTGTCCAACGGTGTCCAACGGTGTCCAACGGTGTCCCACGTTGTCCCACGTTGTCCCACGTTGTCCCACGTTGTCCCACGTTGTCCCACGATGTCCCACGTTGTCCCACGTTGTCCCACGTTGTCCCACGTTGTCCCACGTGGTCCCACGTTGTCCCACGTTGTCCCACGGTGTCCAACGATGTCCAACGGTGTCCCACGTTGTCCAACGGTGTCCCACGTTGTCCCACGTTGTCCCACGTTGTCCCACGATGTCCCACGTTGTCCCACGTTGTCCCACGTTGTCCCACGATGTCCCACGTTGTCCCACGTTGTCCCACGTTGTCCCACGTTGTCCCACGATGTCCCACGTTGTCCCACGTTGTCCCACGTTGTCCCACGGTGTCCAACGATGTCCAACGGTGTCCAACGGTGTCCCACGTTGTCCCACGTTGTCCCACGTTGTCCCACGTTGTCCCACGTTGTCCCACGTTGTCCAACGATGTCCAACGGTGTCCCACGTTGTCCCACGTTGTCCCACGTTGTCCCACGTTGTCCCACGTTGTCCCACGTTGTCCCACGTTGTCCCACGTTGTCCCACGTTGTCCCACGTTGTCCCACGTTGTCCCACGTTGTCCCACGGTGTCCAACGGTGTCCAACGATGTCCCACGTTGTCCCACGTTGTCCCACGTTGTCCCACGTTGTCCCACGGTGTCCCACGTTGTCCCACGTTGTCCCACGTTGTCCCACGTTGTCCCACGTTGTCCCACGTTGTCCCACGTTGTCCCACGTTGTCCCACGTTGTCCCACGTTGTCCGACGTTGTCCCACGTTGTCCCACGTTGTCCCACGTTGTCCCACGGTGTCCAACGATGTCCCACGTTGTCCCACGATGTCCCACGTTGTCCCACGTTGTCCCACGTTGTCCCACGGTGTCCAACGATGTCCAACGGTGTCCAACGGTGTCCCACGTTGTCCCACGTTGTCCCACGTTGTCCCACGTTGTCCCACGTTGTCCCACGTTGTCCCACGGTGTCCAACGGTGTCCAACGATGTCCCACGTTGTCCCACGTTGTCCCACGTTGTCCCACGTTGTCCCACGATGTCCCACGTTGTCCCACGTTGTCCCACGTTGTCCCACGTTGTCCCACGTTGTCCCACGTTGTCCCACGTTGTCCCACGTTGTCCCACGTTGTCCCACGTTGTCCGACGTTGTCCCACGTTGTCCCACGTTGTCCCACGTTGTCCCACGGTGTCCAACGATGTCCAACGATGTCCAACGGTGTCCCACGTTGTCCCACGTTGTTCCATGGTTTCCCACGTTGTCCCACGTTGTCCCACGTTGTCCCACGGTGTCCAACGATGTCCAACGGTGTCCAACGGTGTCCAACGGTGTCCAACGGTCTCCCACGTTGTCCCACGTTGTCCCACGTTGTCCCACGTTGTCCCACGTTGTCCCACGATGTCCCACGTTGTCCCACGTTGTCCCACGTTGTCCCACGATGTCCCACGTTGTCCCACGTTGTCCCACGTTGTCCCACGTTGTCCCACGATGTCCCACGTTGTCCCACGTTGTCCCACGTTGTCCCACGTTGTCCCACGGTGTCCAACGATGTCCAACGGTGTCCCACGGTGTCCCACGGTGTCCCACGGTGTCCCACGTTGTCCCACGTTGTCCCACGTTGTCCCACGTTGTCCCACGTTGTCCCACGTTGTCCCACGTTGTCCCACGTTGTCCCACGTTGTCCGACGTTGTCCCACGTTGTCCCACGTTGTCCCACGTTGTCCCACGGTGTCCAACGATGTCCAACGATTTCCAACGGTGTCCCACGTTGTCCCACGTTGTTCCATGGTTTCCCACGTTGTCCCACGTTGTCCCACGTTGTCCCACGGTGTCCAACGATGTCCAACGGTGTCCAACGGTGTCCAACGGTGTCCAACGGTGTCCCACGTTGTCCCACGTTGTCCCACGTTGTCCCACGTTGTCCCACGTTGTCCCACGATGTCCCACGTTGTCCCACGTTGTCCCACGTTGTCCCACGATGTCCCACGTTGTCCCACGTTGTCCCACGTTGTCCCACGTTGTCCCACGATGTCCCACGTTGTCCCACGTTGTCCCACGTTGTCCCACGTTGTCCCACGGTGTCCAACGATGTCCAACGGTGTCCAACGGTGTCCCACGGTGTCCAACGGTGTCCCACGTTGTCCCACGTTGTCCCACGTTGTTCCATGGTTTCCCACGTTGTCCCACGTTGTCCCACGTTGTCCCACGGTGTCCAACGATGTCCAACGGTGTCCAACGGTGTCCAACGGTGTCCAACGGTGTCCCACGTTGTCCCACGTTGTCCCACGTTGTCCCACGTTGTCCCACGTTGTCCCACGATGTCCCACGTTGTCCCACGTTGTCCCACGTTGTCCCACGTTGTCCCACGTGGTCCCACGTTGTCCCACGTTGTCCCACGGTGTCCAACGATGTCCAACGGTGTCCCACGTTGTCCAACGGTGTCCCACGTTGTCCCACGTTGTCCCACGTTGTCCCACGATGTCCCACGTTGTCCCACGTTGTCCCACGTTGTCCCACGATGTCCCACGTTGTCCCACGTTGTCCCACGTTGTCCCACGTTGTCCCACGATGTCCCACGTTGTCCCACGTTGTCCCACGTTGTCCCACGGTGTCCAACGATGTCCAACGGTGTCCAACGGTGTCCCACGTTGTCCCACGTTGTCCCACGTTGTCCCACGTTGTCCCACGTTGTCCCACGTTGTCCAACGATGTCCAACGGTGTCCCACGTTGTCCCACGTTGTCCCACGTTGTCCCACGTTGTCCCACGTTGTCCCACGTTGTCCCACGTTGTCCCACGTTGTCCCACGTTGTCCCACGTTGTCCCACGTTGTCCCACGTTGTCCCACGGTGTCCAACGGTGTCCAACGATGTCCCACGTTGTCCCACGTTGTCCCACGTTGTCCCACGTTGTCCCACGGTGTCCCACGTTGTCCCACGTTGTCCCACGTTGTCCCACGTTGTCCCACGTTGTCCCACGTTGTCCCACGTTGTCCCACGTTGTCCCACGTTGTCCCACGTTGTCCGACGTTGTCCCACGTTGTCCCACGTTGTCCCACGTTGTCCCACGGTGTCCAACGATGTCCCACGTTGTCCCACGATGTCCCACGTTGTCCCACGTTGTCCCACGTTGTCCCACGGTGTCCAACGATGTCCAACGGTGTCCAACGGTGTCCCACGTTGTCCCACGTTGTCCCACGTTGTCCCACGTTGTCCCACGTTGTCCCACGTGGTCCCACGGTGTCCAACGGTGTCCAACGATGTCCCACGTTGTCCCACGTTGTCCCACGTTGTCCCACGTTGTCCCACGATGTCCCACGTTGTCCCACGTTGTCCCACGTTGTCCCACGTTGTCCCACGTTGTCCCACGTTGTCCCACGTTGTCCCACGTTGTCCCACGTTGTCCCACGTTGTCCGACGTTGTCCCACGTTGTCCCACGTTGTCCCACGGTGTCCAACGATGTCCAACGATGTCCAACGGTGTCCCACGTTGTCCCACGTTGTTCCATGGTTTCCCACGTTGTCCCACGTTGTCCCACGTTGTCCCACGGTGTCCAACGATGTCCAACGGTGTCCAACGGTGTCCAACGGTGTCCAACGGTCTCCCACGTTGTCCCACGTTGTCCCACGTTGTCCCACGTTGTCCCACGTTGTCCCACGATGTCCCACGTTGTCCCACGTTGTCCCACGTTGTCCCACGATGTCCCACGTTGTCCCACGTTGTCCCACGTTGTCCCACGTTGTCCCACGATGTCCCACGTTGTCCCACGTTGTCCCACGTTGTCCCACGTTGTCCCACGGTGTCCAACGATGTCCAACGGTGTCCAACGGTATCCCACGGTGTCCAACGGTGTCCCACGTTGTCCCACGTTGTCCCACGTTGTCCCACGTTGTCCCACGTTGTCCCACGATGTCCCACGTTGTCCCACGTTGTCCGACGTTGTCCCACGTTGTCCCACGTTGTCCCACGTTGTCCCACGGTGTCCAACGATGTCCAACGATGTCCAACGGTGTCCCACGTTGTCCCACGTTGTTCCATGGTTTCCCACGTTGTCCCACGTTGTCCCACGTTGTCCCACGGTGTCCAACGATGTCCAACGGTGTCCAACGGTGTCCAACGGTGTCCAACGGTGTCCCACGTTGTCCCACGTTGTCCCACGTTGTCCCACGTTGTCCCACGTTGTCCCACGATGTCCCACGTTGTCCCACGTTGTCCCACGTTGTCCCACGATGTCCCACGTTGTCCCACGTTGTCCCACGTTGTCCCACGTTGTCCCACGATGTCCCACGTTGTCCCACGTTGTCCCACGTTGTCCCACGTTGTCCCACGTTGTCCCACGTTGTCCCACGTTGTCCCACGTTGTCCGACGTTGTCCCACGTTGTCCCACGTTGTCCCACGTTGTCCCACGGTGTCCAACGATGTCCAACGATGTCCAACGGTGTCCCACGTTGTCCCACGTTGTTCCATGGTTTCCCACGTTGTCCCACGTTGTCCCACGTTGTCCCACGGTGTCCAACGATGTCCAACGGTGTCCAACGGTGTCCAACGGTGTCCAACGGTGTCCCACGTTGTCCCACGTTGTCCCACGTTGTCCCACGTTGTCCCACGTTGTCCCACGATGTCCCACGTTGTCCCACGTTGTCCCACGTTGTCCCACGATGTCCCACGTTGTCCCACGTTGTCCCACGTTGTCCCACGTTGTCCCACGATGTCCCACGTTGTCCCACGTTGTCCCACGTTGTCCCACGTTGTCCCACGGTGTCCAACGATGTCCAACGGTGTCCAACGGTGTCCCACGGTGTCCAACGGTGTCCCACGTTGTCCCACGTTGTCCCACGTTGTCCCACGTTGTCCCACGTTGTCCCACGTTGTCCCACGTTGTCCCACGTTGTCCCACGTTGTCCGACGTTGTCCCACGTTGTCCCACGTTGTCCCACGTTTTCCCACGGTGTCCAACGATGTCCAACGATTTCCAACGGTGTCCCACGTTGTCCCACGTTGTTCCATGGTTTCCCACGTTGTCCCACGTTGTCCCACGTTGTCCCACGGTGTCCAACGATGTCCAACGGTGTCCAACGGTGTCCAACGGTGTCCAACGGTGTCCCACGTTGTCCCACGTTGTCCCACGTTGTCCCACGTTGTCCCACGTTGTCCCACGATGTCCCACGTTGTCCCACGTTGTCCCACGTTGTCCCACGATGTCCCACGTTGTCCCACGTTGTCCCACGTTGTCCCACGTTGTCCCACGATGTCCCACGTTGTCCCACGTTGTCCCACGTTGTCCCACGTTGTCCCACGGTGTCCAACGATGTCCAACGGTGTCCAACGGTGTCCCACGGTGTCCAACGGTGTCCCACGTTGTCCCACGTTGTCCCACGTTGTTCCATGGTTTCCCACGTTGTCCCACGTTGTCCCACGTTGTCCCACGGTGTCCAACGATGTCCAACGGTGTCCAACGGTGTCCAACGGTGTCCAACGGTGTCCCACGTTGTCCCACGTTGTCCCACGTTGTCCCACGTTGTCCCACGTTGTCCCACGATGTCCCACGTTGTCCCACGTTGTCCCACGTTGTCCCACGTTGTCCCACGTGGTCCCACGTTGTCCCACGTTGTCCCACGGTGTCCAACGATGTCCAACGGTGTCCCACGTTGTCCAACGGTGTCCCACGTTGTCCCACGTTGTCCCACGTTGTCCCACGATGTCCCACGTTGTCCCACGTTGTCCCACGTTGTCCCACGTTGTCCCACGTTGTCCCACGTTGTCCCACGGTGTCCCACGGTGTCCAACGATGTCCAACGGTGTCCCACGTTGTCCCACGATGTCCCACGATGTCCCACGTTGTCCCACGTTGTCCCACGTTGTCCCACGTTGTCCCACGTTGTCCCACGTTGTCCCACGTTGTCCCACGTGGTCCCACGTTGTCCCACGTTGTCCCACGGTGTCCAACGATGTCCAACGGTGTCCCACGTTGTCCAACGGTGTCCCACGTTGTCCCACGTTGTCCCACGTTGTCCCACGTTGTCCCACGATGTCCCACGTTGTCCCACGTTGTCCCACGTTGTCCCACGTTGTCCCACGTTGTCCCACGTTGTCCCACGTTGTCCCACGTTGTCCCACGTTGTCCCACGTTGTCCCACGTTGTCCCACGGTGTCCAACGATGTCCAACGGTGTCCAACGGTGTCCCACGGTGTCCAACGGTGTCCCACGTTGTCCCACGTTGTCCCACGTTGTCCCACGTTGTCCCACGTTGTCCCACGTTGTCCCACGTTGTCCAACGATGTCCAACGGTGTCCCACGTTGTCCCACGTTGTTCCATGGTTTCCCACGTTGTCCCACGTTGTCCCACGTTGTCCCACGGTGTCCAACGATGTCCAACGGTGTCCAACGGTGTCCAACGGTGTCCAACGGTGTCCCACGTTGTCCCACGTTGTCCCACGTTGTCCCACGGTCCAACGATGTCCAACGGTGTCCCACGTTGTCCCACGTTGTCCCACGATGTCCCACGTTGTCCCACGTTGTCCCACGTTGTCCCACGTTGTCCAACGTTGTCCCACGTTGTCCCACGTTGTCCCACGTTGTCCCACGTTGTCCCACGGTGTCCAACGGTGTCCAACGATGTCCCACGTTGTCCCACGTTGTCCCACGTTGTCCCACGTTGTCCCACGATGTCCCACGTTGTCCCACGTTGTCCCACGTTGTCCCACGTTGTCCCACGTTGTCCCACGTTGTCCCACGTTGTCCCACGTTGTCCCACGTTGTCCCACGTTGTCCCACGTTGTCCCACGTTGTCCCACGTTGTCCCACGTTGTCCCACGGTGTCCAACGATGTCCAACGATGTCCAACGGTGTCCCACGTTGTCCCACGTTGTTCCATGGTTTCCCACGTTGTCCCATGTTGTCCCACGTTGTCCCACGGTGTCCAACGATGTCCAACGGTGTCCAACGGTGTCCAACGGTGTCCAACGGTGTCCCACGTTGTCCCACGTTGTCCCACGTTGTCCCACGTTGTCCCACGTTGTCCCACGATGTCCCACGTTGTCCCACGTTGTCCCACGTTGTCCCACGATGTCCCACGTTGTCCCACGTTGTCCCACGTTGTCCCACGTTGTCCCACGATGTCCCACGTTGTCCCACGTTGTCCCACGGTGTCCAACGATGTCCAACGGTGTCCAACGGTGTCCCACGGTGTCCAACGGTGTCCCACGTTGTCCCACGTTGTCCCACGTTGTCCCACGTTGTCCCACGTTGTCCCACGATGTCCCACGTTGTCCCACGTTGTCCGACGTTGTCCCACGTTGTCCCACGTTGTCCCACGTTGTCCCACGGTGTCCAACGATGTCCAACGATGTCCAACGGTGTCCCACGTTGTCCCACGTTGTCCCACGTTGTCCCACGTTGTCCCACGTTGTCCCACGGTGTCCAACGGTGTCCAACGATGTCCCACGTTGTCCCACGTTGTCCCACGTTGTCCCACGTTGTCCCACGATGTCCCACGTTGTCCCACGTTGTCCCACGTTGTCCCACGTTGTCCCACGTTGTCCCACGTTGTCCCACGGTGTCCAACGATGTCCAACGGTGTCCAACGGTGTCCCACGGTGTCCAACGGTGTCCCACGTTGTCCCACGTTGTCCCACGTTGTCCCACGTTGTCCCACGTTGTCCCACGTTGTCCCACGATGTCCCACGTTGTCCCACGTTGTCCCACGTTGTCCCACGTTGTCCCACGGTGTCCAACGATGTCCAACGGTGTCCAACGGTGTCCCACGGTGTCCAACGGTGTCCCACGTTGTCCCACGTTGTCCCACGTTGTCCCACGTTGTCCCACGTTGTCCCACGATGTCCCACGTTGTCCCACGTTGTCCGACGTTGTCCCACGTTGTCCCACGTTGTCCCACGTTGTCCCACGGTGTCCAACGATGTCCAACGATGTCCAACGGTGTCCCACGTTGTCCCACGTTGTTCCATGGTTTCCCACGTTGTCCCACGTTGTCCCACGTTGTCCCACGGTGTCCAACGATGTCCAACGGTGTCCAACGGTGTCCAACGGTGTCCAACGGTGTCCCACGTTGTCCCACGTTGTCCCACGTTGTCCCACGTTGTCCCACGTTGTCCCACGATGTCCCACGTTGTCCCACGTTGTCCCACGTTGTCCCACGATGTCCCACGTTGTCCCACGTTGTCCCACGTTGTCCCACGTTGTCCCACGATGTCCCACGTTGTCCCACGTTGTCCCACGTTGTCCCACGTTGTCCCACGTTGTCCCACGTTGTCCCACGTTGTCCGACGTTGTCCCACGTTGTCCCACGTTGTCCCACGTTGTCCCACGGTGTCCAACGATGTCCAACGATGTCCAACGGTGTCCCACGTTGTCCCACGTTGTTCCATGGTTTCCCACGTTGTCCCACGTTGTCCCACGTTGTCCCACGGTGTCCAACGATGTCCAACGGTGTCCAACGGTGTCCAACGGTGTCCAACGGTGTCCCACGTTGTCCCACGTTGTCCCACGTTGTCCCACGTTGTCCCACGTTGTCCCACGATGTCCCACGTTGTCCCACGTTGTCCCACGTTGTCCCACGATGTCCCACGTTGTCCCACGTTGTCCCACGTTGTCCCACGTTGTCCCACGATGTCCCACGTTGTCCCACGTTGTCCCACGTTGTCCCACGTTGTCCCACGGTGTCCAACGATGTCCAACGGTGTCCAACGGTGTCCCACGGTGTCCAACGGTGTCCCACGTTGTCCCACGTTGTCCCACGTTGTCCCACGTTGTCCCACGTTGTCCCACGTTGTCCCACGTTGTCCCACGTTGTCCCACGTTGTCCGACGTTGTCCCACGTTGTCCCACGTTGTCCCACGTTGTCCCACGGTGTCCAACGATGTCCAACGATTTCCAACGGTGTCCCACGTTGTCCCACGTTGTTCCATGGTTTCCCACGTTGTCCCACGTTGTCCCACGTTGTCCCACGGTGTCCAACGATGTCCAACGGTGTCCAACGGTGTCCAACGGTGTCCAACGGTGTCCCACGTTGTCCCACGTTGTCCCACGTTGTCCCACGTTGTCCCACGTAGTCCCACGATGTCCCACGTTGTCCCACGTTGTCCCACGTTGTCCCACGATGTCCCACGTTGTCCCACGTTGTCCCACGTTGTCCCACGTTGTCCCACGTTGTCCCACGTTGTCCCACGTTGTCCGACGTTGTCCCACGTTGTCCCACGTTGTCCCACGTTGTCCCACGGTGTCCAACGATGTCCAACGGTGTCCAACGGTGTCCCACGGTGTCCAACGGTGTCCCACGTTGTCCCACGTTGTCCCACGTTGTTCCATGGTTTCCCACGTTGTCCCACGTTGTCCCACGTTGTCCCACGGTGTCCAACGATGTCCAACGGTGTCCAACGGTGTCCAACGGTGTCCAACGGTGTCCCACGTTGTCCCACGTTGTCCCACGTTGTCCCACGTTGTCCCACGTTGTCCCACGATGTCCCACGTTGTCCCACGTTGTCCCACGTTGTCCCACGTTGTCCCACGTGGTCCCACGTTGTCCCACGTTGTCCCACGGTGTCCAACGATGTCCAACGGTGTCCCACGTTGTCCAACGGTGTCCCACGTTGTCCAACGGTGTCCCACGTTGTCCCACGTTGTCCCACGTTGTCCCACGATGTCCCACGTTGTCCCACGTTGTCCCACGTTGTCCCACGTTGTCCCACGTTGTCCCACGTTGTCCCACGTTGTCCCACGTTGTCCCACGGTGTCCCACGGTGTCCAACGATGTCCAACGGTGTCCCACGTTGTCCCACGTTGTCCCACGATGTCCCACGTTGTCCCACGTTGTCCCACGTTGTCCCACGTTGTCCCACGTTGTCCCACGTTGTCCCACGTGGTCCCACGTTGTCCCACGTTGTCCCACGGTGTCCAACGATGTCCAACGGTGTCCCACGTTGTCCAACGGTGTCCCACGTTGTCCCACGTTGTCCCACGTTGTCCCACGTTGTCCCACGATGTCCCACGTTGTCCCACGTTGTCCCACGTTGTCCCACGTTGTCCCACGTTGTCCCACGTTGTCCCACGTTGTCCCACGTTGTCCCACGTTGTCCCACGTTGTCCCACGTTGTCCCACGGTGTCCAACGATGTCCAACGGTGTCCAACGGTGTCCCACGGTGTCCAACGGTGTCCCACGTTGTCCCACGTTGTCCCACGTTGTCCCACGTTGTCCCACGTTGTCCCACGTTGTCCCACGTTGTCCAACGATGTCCAACGGTGTCCCACGTTGTCCCACGTTGTTCCATGGTTTCCCACGTTGTCCCACGTTGTCCCACGTTGTCCCACGGTGTCCAACGATGTCCAACGGTGTCCAACGGTGTCCAACGGTGTCCAACGGTGTCCCACGTTGTCCCACGTTGTCCCACGTTGTCCCACGGTCCAACGATGTCCAACGGTGTCCCACGTTGTCCCACGTTGTCCCACGATGTCCCACGTTGTCCCACGTTGTCCCACGTTGTCCCACGTTGTCCAACGTTGTCCCACGTTGTCCCACGTTGTCCCACGTTGTCCCACGTTGTCCCACGGTGTCCAACGGTGTCCAACGATGTCCCACGTTGTCCCACGTTGTCCCACGTTGTCCCACGTTGTCCCACGTTGTCCCACGTTGTCCCACGTTGTCCCACGGTGTCCAACGATGTCCAACGATGTCCAACGGTGTCCCACGTTGTCCCACGTTGTCCCATGGTGTCCCACGTTGTCCCACGTTGTCCCACGTTGTCCCACGGTGTCCAACGATGTCCAACGGTGTCCAACGGTGTCCAACGGTGTCCAACGGTGTCCCACGTTGTCCCACGTTGTCCCACGTTGTCCCACGTTGTCCCACGATGTCCCACGTTGTCCCACGTTGTCCCACGTTGTCCCACGTTGTCCCACGGTGTCCAACGATGTCCAACGGTGTCCAACGGTGTCCCACGGTGTCCAACGGTGTCCCACGTTGTCCCACGTTGTCCCACGTTGTCCCACGTTGTCCCACGTTGTCCCACGATGTCCCACGTTGTCCCACGTTGTCCGACGTTGTCCCACGTTGTCCCACGTTGTCCCACGTTGTCCCACGGTGTCCAACGATGTCCAACGATGTCCAACGGTGTCCCACGTTGTCCCACGTTGTTCCATGGTTTCCCACGTTGTCCCACGTTGTCCCACGTTGTCCCACGGTGTCCAACGATGTCCAACGGTGTCCAACGGTGTCCAACGGTGTCCAACGGTGTCCCACGTTGTACCACGTTGTCCCACGTTGTCCCACGTTGTCCCACGTTGTCCCACGTTGTCCCACGTTGTCCCACGTTGTCCCACGTTGTCCCACGATGTCCCACGTTGTCCCACGTTGTCCCACGTTGTCCCACGTTGTCCCACGATGTCCCACGTTGTCCCACGTTGTCCCACGTTGTCCCACGGTGTCCAACGATGTCCAACGGTGTCCAACGGTGTCCCACGGTGTCCAACGGTGTCCCACGTTGTCCCACGTTGTCCCACGTTGTCCCACGTTGTCCCACGTTGTCCCACGATGTCCCACGTTGTCCCACGTTGTCCCACGTTGTCCCACGTTGTCCCACGTTGTCCCACGTTGTCCCACGGTGTCCAACGATGTCCAACGGTGTCCAACGGTGTCCAACGGTGTCCAACGATGTCCAACGATGTCCAACGATGTCCAACGATGTCCAACGGTGTCCAACGGTGTCCCACGGTGTCCAACGGTGTCCCACGTTGTCCCACGTTGTCCCACGTTGTCCCACGTTGTCCCACGTTGTCCCACGTTGTCCCACGTTGTCCCACGTTGTCCCACGTTGTCCCACGTTGTCCCACGTTGTCCCACGTTGTCCCACGTTGTCCCACGTTGTCCCACGTTGTCCCACGGTGTCCAACGATGTCCAACGGTGTCCAACGGTGTCCCACGGTGTCCAACGGTGTCCCACGTTGTCCCACGTTGTCCCACGTTGTCCCACGTTGTCCCACGTTGTCCCACGTTGTCCCACGTTGTCCAACGATGTCCAACGGTGTCCCACGTTGTCCCACGTTGTTCCATGGTTTCCCACGTTGTCCCACGTTGTCCCACGTTGTCCCACGGTGTCCAACGATGTCCAACGATGTCCAACGGTGTCCCACGATGTCCAACGATGTCCAACGATGTCCAACGGTGTCCAACGATGTCCAACGGTGTCCAACGATGTCCAACGATGTCCAACGGTGTCCCACGATGTCCAACGATGTCCAACGATGTCCAACGGTGTCCAACGGTGTCCAACGGTGTCCCACGGTGTCCAACGGTGTCCCACGTTGTCCCACGTTGTCCCACGTTGTCCCACGTTGTCCCACGATGTCCCACGTTGTCCAACGGTGTCCAACGGTGTCCAACGATGTCCAACGATGTCCAACGGTGTCCCACGATGTCCAACGATGTCCAACGATGTCCAACGGTGTCCCACGTTGTCCCACGTTGTCCCACGTTGTCCCACGTTGTCCCACGGTGTCCAACGATGTCCAACGGTGTCCCACGTTGTCCAACGGTGTCCCACGTTGTCCCACGTTGTCCCACGTTGTCCCACGTTGTCCCACGTTGTCCCACGTTGTCCCACGTTGTCCCACGTTGTCCCACGTTGTCCCACGTTGTCCCACGGTGTCCAACGATGTCCAACGGTGTCCAACGGTGTCCCACGGTGTCCAACGGTGTCCCACGTTGTCCCACGTTGTCCCACGTTGTCCCACGTTGTCCCACGTTGTCCCACGTTGTCCAACGATGTCGAACGGTGTCCCACGTTGTCCCACGTTGTTCCATGGTTTCCCACGTTGTCCCACGTTGTCCCACGTTGTTCCATGGTTTCCCACGTTGTCCCACGTTGTCCCACGTTGTCCCACGTTGTCCCACGTTGTCCCACGTTGTCCCACGGTGTCCAACGATGTCCAACGGTGTCCCACGTTGTCCCACGTTGTCCCACGTTGTCCCACGTTGTCCCACGTTGTCCCACGTTGTCCCACGTTGTCCCACGTTGTCCCACGTTGTCCCACGTTGTCCCACGTTGTCCCACGTTGTCCCACGTTGTCCCACGGTGTCCAACGATGTCCAACGGTGTCCAACGGTGTCCCACGGTGTCCAACGGTGTCCCACGTTGTCCCACGTTGTCCCACGTTGTCCCACGTTGTCCCACGTTGTCCCACGTTGTCCCACGTTGTCCAACGATGTCCAACGGTGTCCCACGTTGTCCCACGTTGTTCCACGGTTTCCCACGTTGTCCCACGTTGTCCCACGTTGTCCCACGTTGTCCCACGTTGTCCCACGTTGTCCCACGTTGTCTCACGTTGTCCCACGTTGTCCCACGTTGTCCCACGGTGTCCAACGGTGTCCAACGATGTCCCACGTTGTCCCACGTTGTCCCACGTTGTCCCACGTTGTCCCACGATGTCCCACGTTGTCCCACGTTGTCCCACGTTGTCCCACGTTGTCCCACGTTGTCCCACGTTGTCCCACGTTGTCCGACGTTGTCCCACGTTGTCCCACGTTGTCCCACGTTGTCCCACGGTGTCCAACGATGTCCAACGATGTCCAACGGTGTCCCACGTTGTCCCACGTTGTTCCATGGTTTCCCACGTTGTCCCACGTTGTCCCACGTTGTCCCACGGTGTCCAACGATGTCCAACGGTGTCCAACGGTGTCCAACGGTGTCCAACGGTGTCCCACGTTGTCCCACGTTGTCCCACGTTGTCCCACGTTGTCCCACGTTGTCCCACGATGTCCCACGTTGTCCCACGTTGTCCCACGTTGTCCCACGATGTCCCACGTTGTCCCACGTTGTCCCACGTTGTCCCACGTTGTCCCACGTTGTCCCACGTTGTCCCACGTTGTCCCACGTTGTCCCACGTTGTCCCACGTTGTCCGACGTTGTCCCACGTTGTCCCACGTTGTCCCACGTTGTCCCACGGTGTCCAACGATGTCCCACGTTGTCCCACGATGTCCCACGTTGTCCCACGTTGTCCCACGTTGTCCCACGGTGTCCAACGATGTCCAACGGTGTCCAACGGTGTCCCACGTTGTCCCACGTTGTCCCACGTTGTCCCACGTTGTCCCACGTTGTCCCACGTTGTCCAACGATGTCCAACGGTGTCCCACGTTGTCCCACGTTGTCCCACGTTGTCCCACGTTGTCCCACGTTGTCCCACGTTGTCCCACGTTGTCCCACGTTGTCCCACGTTGTCCCACGTTGTCCCACGTTGTCCCACGTTGTCCCACGGTGTCCAACGGTGTCCAACGATGTCCCACGTTGTCCCACGTTGTCCCACGTTGTCCCACGTTGTCCCACGATGTCCCACGTTGTCCCACGTTGTCCCACGTTGTCCCACGTTGTCCCACGTTGTCCCACGTTGTCCCACGTTGTCCCACGTTGTCCCACGTTGTCCCACGTTGTCCGACGTTGTCCCACGTTGTCCCACGTTGTCCCACGTTGTCCCACGGTGTCCAACGATGTCCAACGATGTCCAACGGTGTCCCACGTTGTCCCACGTTGTTCCATGGTTTCCCACGTTGTCCCACGTTGTCCCACGTTGTCCCACGGTGTCCAACGATGTCCAACGGTGTCCAACGGTGTCCAACGGTGTCCAACGGTCTCCCACGTTGTCCCACGTTGTCCCACGTTGTCCCACGTTGTCCCACGTTGTCCCACGATGTCCCACGTTGTCCCACGTTGTCCCACGTTGTCCCACGTTGTCCCACGTTGTCCCACGTTGTCCCACGTTGTCCCACGTTGTCCCACGATGTCCCACGTTGTCCCACGTTGTCCCACGTTGTCCCACGTTGTCCCACGGTGTCCAACGATGTCCAACGGTGTCCAACGGTGTCCCACGGTGTCCAACGGTGTCCCACGTTGTCCCACGTTGTCCCACGTTGTCCCACGTTGTCCCACGTTGTCCCACGATGTCCCACGTTGTCCCACGTTGTCCGACGTTGTCCCACGTTGTCCCACGTTGTCCCACGTTGTCCCACGGTGTCCAACGATGTCCAACGATGTCCAACGGTGTCCCACGTTGTCCCACGTTGTTCCATGGTTTCCCACGTTGTCCCACGTTGTCCCACGTTGTCCCACGGTGTCCAACGATGTCCAACGGTGTCCAACGGTGTCCAACGGTGTCCAACGGTGTCCCACGTTGTCCCACGTTGTCCCACGTTGTCCCACGTTGTCCCACGTTGTCCCACGATGTCCCACGTTGTCCCACGTTGTCCCACGTTGTCCCACGATGTCCCACGTTGTCCCACGTTGTCCCACGTTGTCCCACGTTG
>NW_025963673.1:0-95225 GCF_910591885.1 Bombus terrestris
ACGTGGGACAACGTGGGACAACGTGGGACAACGTGGGACAACGTTGGACACCGTTGGACACCGCTGGACACCGTGGACATCGTTGGACACCGTGGGACAACGTGGGACAACGTGGGACAACGTGGGAAACCATGGAACAACGTGGGACAACGTGGGACACCGTTGGGACATCGTTGGACATCGTTGGACAACGTGGGACAACGTGGGGACAACGTGGGAAAACGTGGGGACAACGTGGGACACCGTTGGACATCGCTGGGACACCGTTGGGACATCGTTGGGACACCGTGGGACAACGTGGGACAACGTGGGACAACGTGGGACAACGTGGGACAACGTGGGGACAACGTGGGACAACGTGGGACAACGTGGGACAAGTGACAACGTGGGACAACGTGGGACAACGTGGACAACGTGGGACACCGTGGGACAACGTGGGACAACGTGGGACAACGTGGACGACAACGTGGGACACCGTTGGACATCGTTGGACACCGTGGGACAACGTGGGACAACGTGGGACAACGTGGGACACCGTTGGACACCGTTGGACACCGTTGGACACCGTTGGACACCGTTGGACATCGTTGGACACCGTGGGACAACGTGGGACAACGTGGGACAACGTGGGAAACCATGGAACAACGTGTGACAACGTGGGACACCGTTGGACATCGTTGGACAACGTGGGACAACGTGGGACAACGTGGGACAACGTGGGACAACGTGGGACAACGTGGGACACCGTTGGACACCGTGGGACACCGTTGGACACCGTTGGACATCGTTGGACAAGTGGGACAACGTGGGACAACGTGGGACAACGTGGGACAACGTGGGACAACGTGGGACAACGTGGGACAACGTGGGACAACGTGGGACAACGTGGGACAACGTGGGACATCGTGGGACAACGTGGGGCAACGTGGGACAACGTGGGACAACGTGGGACACCGTTGGACAACGTGGGACACCGTTGGACATCGTTGGACACCGTGGGACAACGTGGGACAACGTGGGACAACGTGGGACATCGTGGGACAACGTGGGACAACGTGGGACAACGTGGGACAACGTGGGACAACGTGGGACACCGTTGGACACCGTTGGACACCGTTGGACACCGTTGGACATCGTTGGACACCGTGGGACAACGTGGGACAACGTGGGACAACGTGGGAAACCATGGAACAACGTGGGACAACGTGGGACACCGTTGGACATCGTTGGACATCGTTGGACACCGTGGGACAACGTGGGACAACGTGGGAAAACGTGGGACAACGTGGGACACCGTTGGACATCGCTGGACACCCTTGGACATCGTTGGACACCGTGGGACAACGTGGGACAACGTGGGACAACGTGGGACAACGTGGGACAACGTGGGACAACGTGGGACAACGTGGGACAACGTGGGACAACGTGGGACAACGTGGGACAACGTGGGACAACGTGGGACAACGTGGGACATCGTGGGACAACGTGGGACAACGTGGGACAACGTGGGACAACGTGGGACATCGTTGGACACCGTTGGACACCGTGGGACAACGTGGGACAACGTGGGACAACGTGGGACAACGTGGGACAACGTGGGACAACGTGGGACAACGTGGGACAACGTGGGACAACGTGGGACAACGTGGGACAACGTGGGACAACGTGGGACAACGTGGGACAACGTGGGACATCGTGGGACAACGTGGGACAACGTGGGACAACGTGGGACAACGTGGGACAACGTGGGACACCGTTGGACATCGTTGGACACCGTGGGACAACGTGGGACAACGTGGGACAACGTGGGACACCGTTGGACACCGTTGGACACCGTTGGACACCGTTGGACATCGTTGGACACCGTGGGACAACGTGGGACAACGTGGGACAACGTGGGAAACCATGGAACAACGTGGGACAACGTGGGACACCGTTGGACATCGTTGGACAACGTGGGACAACGTGGGACAACGTGGGACAACGTGGGACAACGTGGGACAACGTGGGACAACGTGGGACAACGTGGGACACCGTTGGACACCGTGGGACACCGTTGGACACCGTTGGACACCGTTGGACACCGTGGGACAACGTGGGACAACGTGGGACAACGTGGGACAACGTGGGACAACGTGGGACAACGTGGGACAACGTGGGACAACGTGGGACATCGTGGGACAACGTTGGACAACGTGGGACACCGTTGGACATCGTTGGACACCGTGGGACAACGTGGGACAACGTGGGACAACGTGGGACATCGTGGGACAACGTGGGACAACGTGGGACAACGTGGGACAACGTGGGACAACGTGGGACACCGTTGGACACCGTTGGACACCGTTGGACACCGTTGGACATCGTTGGACACCGTGGGACAACGTGGGACAACGTGGGACAACGTGGGAAACCATGGAACAACGTGGGACAACGTGGGACACCGTTGGACATCGTTGGACATCGTTGGACACCGTGGGACAACGTGGGACAACGTGGGAAAACGTGGGACAACGTGGGACACCGTTGGACATCGCTGGACACCGTTGGACATCGTTGGACACCGTGGGACAACGTGGGACAACGTGGGACAACGTGGGACAACGTGGGACAACGTGGGACAACGTGGGACAACGTGGGACAACGTGGGACAACGTGGGACAACGTGGGACAACGTGGGACAACGTGGGACATCGTGGGACAACGTGGGACAACGTGGGACAACGTGGGACAACGTGGGACATCGTTGGACACCGTTGGACACCGTGGGACAACGTGGGACAACGTGGGACAACGTGGGACAACGTGGGACAACGTGGGACAACGTGGGACAACGTGGGACAACGTGGGACAACGTGGGACAACGTGGGACAACGTGGGACAACGTGGGACAACGTGGGACAACGTGGGACAACGTGGGACAACGTGGGACATCGTGGGACAACGTGGGACAACGTGGGACAACGTGGGACAACGTGGGACAACGTGGGACACCGTTGGACATCGTTGGACACCGTGGGACAACGTGGGACAACGTGGGACAACGTGGGACACCGTTGGACACCGTTGGACACCGTTGGACACCGTTGGACATCGTTGGACACCGTGGGACAACGTGGGACAACGTGGGACAACGTGGGAAACCATGGAACAACGTGGGACAACGTGGGACACCGTTGGACATCGTTGGACAACGTGGGACAACGTGGGACAACGTGGGACAACGTGGGACAACGTGGGACAACGTGGGACAACGTGGGACAACGTGGGACACCGTTGGACACCGTGGGACACCGTTGGACACCGTTGGACATCGTTGGACACCGTGGGACAACGTGGGACAACGTGGGACAACGTGGGACAACGTGGGACAACGTGGGACAACGTGGGACAACGTGGGACAACGTGGGACAACGTGGGACAACGTGGGACATCGTGGGACAACGTGGGACAACGTGGGACAACGTGGGACAACGTGGGACACCGTTGGACAACGTGGGACACCGTTGGACATCGTTGGACACCGTGGGACAACGTGGGACAACGTGGGACAACGTGGGACAACGTGGGACAACGTGGGACAACGTGGGACAACGTGGGACAACGTGGGACAACGTGGGACAACGTGGGACATCGCGGGACAACGTGGGACAACGTGGGACAACGTGGGACAACGTGGGACAACGTGGGACACCGTGGGACATCGTTGGACACCGTGGGACACCGTGGGACAACGTGGGACAACGTGGGACAACGTGGGACAACGTGGGACAACGTGGGAAACCATGGAACAACGTGGGACAACGTGGGACACCGTTGGACATCGTTGGACAACGTGGGACAACGTGGGACAACGTGGGACAACGTGGGACAACGTGGGACAAGGTGGGACAACGTTGGACACCGTGGGACACCGTTGGACACCGTTGGACATCGTTGGACACCGTGGGACAACGTGGGACAACGTGGGACAACGTGGGACAACGTGGGACAACGTGGGACAACGTGGGACAACGTGGGACAACGTGGGACAACATGGGACAACGTGGGACAACGTGGGACAACGTGGGACATCGTTGGACATCGTTGGACATCGTTGGACATCGTTGGACACCGTTGGACACCGTTGGACACCGTTGGACATCGTTGGACACCGTGGGACAACGTGGGACAACGTGGGACAACGTGGGACAACGTGGGACAACGTGGGACAACGTCGGACAACGTGGAACAACGTGGGACATCGTGGGACAACGTGGGACAACGTGGGACAACGTGGGACAACGTGGGACAACGTGGGACAACGTGGGACAACGTGGGAAACCATGGAACAACGTGGGACAACGTGGGACACCGTTGGACATCGTTGGACATCGTTGGACACCGTGGGACAACGTGGGACAACGTGGGACAACGTGGGACAACGTGGGACAACGTGGGACAACGTGGGACATCGTGGGACACCGTTGGACACCGTGGGACAACGTGGGACAACGTGGGACAACGTGGGACAACGTGGGACAACGTGGGACAACGTGGGACAACGTGGGACAACGTGGGACAACGTGGGACATCGTGGGACAACGTGGGACAACGTGGGACAACGTGGGACAACGTGGGACAACGTGGGACAACGTGGGACAACGTGGGACAACGTGGGACAACGTGGGACAACGTGGGACACCGTTGGACATCGTTGGACAACGTGGGACAACGTGGGACAACGTGGGACAACGTGGGACAACGTGGGACAACGTGGGACAACGTGGGACAACGTGGGACACCGTTGGACACCGTTGGACATCGTTGGACACCGTGGGACAACGTGGGACAACGTGGGACAACGTGGGACAACGTGGGACAACGTGGGACAACGTGGGACAACGTCGGACAACGTGGGACAACGTGGGACAACGTGGGACAACGTGGGACATCGTGGGACAACGTGGGACAACGTGGGACAACGTGGGACAACGTGGGACATCGTGGGACAACGTGGGACAACGTGGGACAACGTGGGACACCGTTGGACACCGTTGGACACCGCTGGACACCGTTGGACATCGTTGGACACCGTGGGACAACGTGGGACAACGTGGGACAACGTGGGAAACCATGGAACAACGTGGGACAACGTGGGACACCGTTGGACATCGTTGGACATCGTTGGACACCGTGGGACAACGTGGGACAACGTGGGAAAACGTGGGACAACGTGGGACACCGTTGGACATCGCTGGACACCGTTGGACATCGTTGGACACCGTGGGACAACGTGGGACAACGTGGGACAACGTGGGACAACGTGGGACAACGTGGGACAACGTGGGACAACGTGGGACAACGTGGGACAACGTGGGACAACGTGGGACAACGTGGGACAACGTGGGACATCGTGGGACAACGTGGGACAACGTGGGACAACGTGGGACAACGTGGGACAACGTGGGACACCGTTGGACATCGTTGGACACCGTGGGACAACGTGGGACAACGTGGGACAACGTGGGACACCGTTGGACACCGTTGGACACCGTTGGACACCGTTGGACACCGTTGGACATCGTTGGACACCGTGGGACAACGTGGGACAACGTGGGACAACGTGGGAAACCATGGAACAACGTGTGACAACGTGGGACACCGTTGGACATCGTTGGACAACGTGGGACAACGTGGGACAACGTGGGACAACGTGGGACAACGTGGGACAACGTGGGACACCGTTGGACACCGTGGGACACCGTTGGACACCGTTGGACATCGTTGGACACCGTGGGACAACGTGGGACAACGTGGGACAACGTGGGACAACGTGGGACAACGTGGGACAACGTGGGACAACGTGGGACAACGTGGGACAACGTGGGACATCGTGGGACAACGTGGGGCAACGTGGGACAACGTGGGACAACGTGGGACACCGTTGGACAACGTGGGACACCGTTGGACATCGTTGGACACCGTGGGACAACGTGGGACAACGTGGGACAACGTGGGACATCGTGGGACAACGTGGGACAACGTGGGACAACGTGGGACAACGTGGGACAACGTGGGACACCGTTGGACACCGTTGGACACCGTTGGACACCGTTGGACATCGTTGGACACCGTGGGACAACGTGGGACAACGTGGGACAACGTGGGAAACCATGGAACAACGTGGGACAACGTGGGACACCGTTGGACATCGTTGGACATCGTTGGACACCGTGGGACAACGTGGGACAACGTGGGAAAACGTGGGACAACGTGGGACACCGTTGGACATCGTTGGACACCCTTGGACATCGTTGGACACCGTGGGACAACGTGGGACAACGTGGGACAACGTGGGACAACGTGGGACAACGTGGGACAACGTGGGACAACGTGGGACAACGTGGGACAACGTGGGACAACGTGGGACAACGTGGGACAACGTGGGACAACGTGGGACATCGTGGGACAACGTGGGACAACGTGGGACAACGTGGGACAACGTGGGACATCGTTGGACACCGTTGGACACCGTGGGACAACGTGGGACAACGTGGGACAACGTGGGACAACGTGGGACAACGTGGGACAACGTGGGACAACGTGGGACAACGTGGGACAACGTGGGACAACGTGGGACAACGTGGGACAACGTGGGACAACGTGGGACAACGTGGGACATCGTGGGACAACGTGGGACAACGTGGGACAACGTGGGACAACGTGGGACAACGTGGGACACCGTTGGACATCGTTGGACACCGTGGGACAACGTGGGACAACGTGGGACAACGTGGGACACCGTTGGACACCGTTGGACACCGTTGGACACCGTTGGACATCGTTGGACACCGTGGGACAACGTGGGACAACGTGGGACAACGTGGGAAACCATGGAACAACGTGGGACAACGTGGGACACCGTTGGACATCGTTGGACAACGTGGGACAACGTGGGACAACGTGGGACAACGTGGGACAACGTGGGACAACGTGGGACAACGTGGGACAACGTGGGACACCGTTGGACACCGTGGGACACCGTTGGACACCGTTGGACATCGTTGGACACCGTGGGACAACGTGGGACAACGTGGGACAACGTGGGACAACGTGGGACAACGTGGGACAACGTGGGACAACGTGGGACAACGTGGGACAACGTGGGACAACGTTGGACAACGTGGGACACCGTTGGACATCGTTGGACACCGTGGGACAACGTGGGACAACGTGGGACAACGTGGGACATCGTGGGACAACGTGGGACAACGTGGGACAACGTGGGACAACGTGGGACAACGTGGGACACCGTTGGACACCGTTGGACACCGTTGGACACCGTTGGACATCGTTGGACACCGTGGGACAACGTGGGACAACGTGGGACAACGTGGGAAACCATGGAACAACGTGGGACAACGTGGGACACCGTTGGACATCGTTGGACATCGTTGGACACCGTGGGACAACGTGGGACAACGTGGGAAAACGTGGGACAACGTGGGACACCGTTGGACATCGCTGGACACCGTTGGACATCGTTGGACACCGTGGGACAACGTGGGACAACGTGGGACAACGTGGGACAACGTGGGACAACGTGGGACAACGTGGGACAACGTGGGACAACGTGGGACAA
Organism: Bombus terrestris; assembly: GCF_910591885.1. Taxonomy (NCBI): domain Eukaryota; kingdom Metazoa; phylum Arthropoda; class Insecta; order Hymenoptera; family Apidae; genus Bombus; species Bombus terrestris. The sequence goes on from NW_025963673.1 coordinate 7,625, forward strand.
CGTGGGACAACGTGGGACAACGTGGGACAACGTGGGACAACGTGGGACATCGTGGGACAACGTGGGACAACGTGGGACACCGTGGGACAACGTGGGACATCGTTGGACACCGTTGGACACCGTTGGACACCGTTGGACACCGTTGGACATCGTTGGACACCGTGGGACAACGTGGGACAACGTGGGACAACGTGGGAAACCATGGAACAACGTGGGACAACGTGGGACACCGTTGGACATCGTTGGACAACGTGGGACAACGTGGGACAACGTGGGACAACGTGGGACAACGTGGGACAACGTGGGACAACGTGGGACAACGTGGGACACCGTTGGACACCGTGGGACACCGTTGGACACCGTTGGACATCGTTGGACACCGTGGGACAACGTGGGACAACGTGGGACAACGTGGGACAACGTGGGACAACGTGGGACAACGTGGGACAACGTGGGACAACGTGGGACAACGTGGGACAACGTGGGACATCGTGGGACAACGTGGGACAACGTGGGACAACGTGGGACAACGTGGGACAACGTGGGACACCGTTGGACAACGTGGGACACCGTTGGACATCGTTGGACACCGTGGGACAACGTGGGACAACGTGGGACCACGTGGGACAACGTGGGACAACGTGGGACAACGTGGGACAACGTGGGACAACGTGGGACAACGTGGGACAACGTGGGACATCGCGGGACAACGTGGGACAACGTGGGACAACGTGGGACAACGTGGGACAACGTGGGACACCGTTGGACATCGTTGGACACCGTGGGACACCGTGGGACAACGTGGGACAACGTGGGACAACGTGGGACAACGTGGGACAACGTGGGAAACCATGGAACAACGTGGGACAACGTGGGACACCGTTGGACATCGTTGGACAACGTGGGACAACGTGGGACAACGTGGGACAACGTGGGACAACGTGGGACAAGGTGGGACAACGTGGGACACCGTGGGACACCGTTGGACACCGTTGGACATCGTTGGACACCGTGGGACAACGTGGGACAACGTGGGACAACGTGGGACAACGTGGGACAACGTGGGACAACGTGGGACAACGTGGGACAACGTGGGACAACATGGGACAACGTGGGACAACGTGGGACAACGTGGGACATCGTTGGACATCGTTGGACATCGTTGGACATCGTTGGACACCGTTGGACACCGTTGGACACCGTTGGACATCGTTGGACACCGTGGGACAACGTGGGACAACGTGGGACAACGTGGGACAACGTGGGACAACGTGGGACAACGTGGGACATCGTGGGACAACGTGGGACAACGTGGGACAACGTGGGACAACGTGGGACAACGTGGGACACCGTTGGACACCGTGGGACACCGTTGGACACCGTTGGACATCGTTGGACACCGTGGGACAACGTGGGACAACGTGGGACAACGTGGGACAACGTGGGACAACGTGGGACAACGTGGGACAACGTGGGACAACGTGGGACAACGTGGGACAACGTGGGACACCGTTGGACACCGTTGGACACCGTTGGACATCGTTGGACACCGTGGGACAACGTGGGACAACGTGGGACAACGTGGGAAACCGTGGAACAACGTGGGACAACGTGGGACACCGTTGGACATCGTTGGACAACGTGGGACAACGTGGGACAACGTGGGACAACGTGGGACAACGTGGGAAACCATGGAACAACGTGGGACAACGTGGGACACCGTTGGACATCGTTGGACAACGTGGGACAACGTGGGACAACGTGGGACAAGGTGGGACAACGTGGGACAACGTGGGACAACGTGGGACACCGTTGGACACCGTGGGACACCGTTGGACACCGTTGGACATCGTTGGACACCGTGGGACAACGTGGGACAACGTGGGACAACGTGGGACAACGTGGGACAACGTGGGACAACGTGGGACAACGTGGGACAACGTGGGACAACGTGGGACAACTTGGGACAACGTGGGACAACGTGGGACAACGTGGGACAACGTGGGACAACGTGGGACACAGTTGGACATCGTTGGACACCGTGGGACACCGTGGGACAACGTGGGACAACGTGGGACAACGTGGGACAACGTGGGACAACGTGGGACAACGTGGGACAACGTGGGACAACGTGGGACAACGTGGGACATCGTGGGACAACGTGGGACAACGTGGGACAACGTGGGACAACGTGGGACAACGTGGGACACCGTGGGACATCGTTGGACACCGTGGGACACCGTGGGACAACGTGGGACAACGTGGGACAACGTGGGACAGCGTGGGACAACGTGGGAAACCATGGAACAACGTGGGACAACGTGGGACACCGTTGGACATCGTTGGACAACGTGGGACAACGTGGGACAACGTGGGACAACGTGGGACAACGTGGGACAACGTGGGACACCGTTGGACACCGTGGGACACCGTTGGACACCGTTGGACATCGTTGGACACCGTGGGACAACGTGGGACAACGTGGGACAACGTGGGACAACGTGGGACAACGTGGGACAACGTGGGACAACGTGGGACAACGTGGGACAACGTGGGACAACGTGGGACAACGTGGGACAACGTGGGACAACGTGGGACACCGTTGGACAACGTGGGACACCGTTGGACATCGTTGGACACCGTGGGACAACGTGGGACAACGTGGGACAACGTGGGACAACGTGGGACACCGTTGGACATCGTTGGACATCGTTGGACATCGTGGGACACCGTTGGACATCGTTGGACATCGTTGGACACCGTTGGACACCGTTGGACAACGTGGGACATCGTGGGACAACGTGGGACAACGTGGGACAACGTGGAACAACGTGGGACACCGTTGGACACCGTGGGACACCGTTGGACACCGTTGGACACCGTTGGACATCGTTGGACATCGTTGGACATCGTGGGACACCGTTGGACATCGTTGGACATCGTTGGACACCGTTGGACATCGTTGGACACCGTTGGACATCGTTGGACATCGTTGGACATCGTGGGACACCGTTGGACATCGTTGGACATCGTTGGACACCGTTGGACATCGTTGGACATCGTTGGACATCGTTGGACACCGTTGGACACCGTTGGACACCGTTGGACATCGTTGGACACCGTGGGACAACGTGGGACAACGTGGGACAACGTGGGACAACGTGGGACAACGTGGGACAACGTGGGACATCGTGGGACAACGTGGGACAACGTGGGACAACGTGGGACAACGTGGGACAACGTGGGACACCGTTGGACACCGTGGGACACCGTTGGACACCGTTGGACATCGTTGGACACCGTGGGACAACGTGGGACAACGTGGGACAACGTGGGACAACGTGGGACAACATGGGACAACGTGGGACAACGTGGGACATCGTGGGACAACTTGGGACAACGTGGGACAACGTGGGACAACGTGGGACAACGTGGGACACCGTTGGACATCGTTGGACACCGTGGGACAACGTGGGACAACGTGGGACAACGTGGGACACCGTTGCACACCGTTGGACACCGTTGGACACCGTTGGACATCGTTGGACACCGTGGGACAACGTGGGACAACGTGGGACAACGTGGGACAACGTGGGACAACGTGGGACAACGTGGGACAACGTGGGACAACGTGGGACAACGTGGGACAACGTGGGACAACGTGGGACAACGTGGGACAACGTGGGACAACGTGGGACAACGTGGGACACCGTTGGACAACGTGGGACACCGTGGGACAACGTGGGACAACGTGGGACAACGTGGGAAAACGTGGGACAACGTGGGACACCGTTGGACATCGCTGGACACCGTTGGACATCGTTGGACACCGTGGGACAACGTGGGACAACGTGGGACATCGTTGGACAACGTGGGACAACGTGGGACAACGTGGGACAACGTGGGACAACGTGGGACACCGTTGGACACCGTTGGACACCGTGGGACAACGTGGGACAACGTGGGACAACGTGGGACAACGTGGGACAACGTGGGACATCGTTGGACACCGTTGGACACCGTGGGACAACGTGGGACAACGTGGGACAACATGGGACAACGTGGGACAACGTGGGACATCGTGGGACAACTTGGGACAACGTGGGACAACGTGGGACAACGTGGGACAACGTGGGACACCGTTGGACATCGTTGGACACCGTGGGACAACGTGGGACAACGTGGGACAACGTGGGACACCGTTGGACATCGTTGGACACCGTGGGACAACGTGGGACAACGTGGGACAACGTGGGACAACGTGGGACAACGTGGGACAACGTGGGACAACGTGGGACAACGTGGGACAACGTGGGACAACGTGGGACATCGTGGGACAACGTGGGACAACGTGGGACAACGTGGGACATCGTGGGACAACGTGGGACAACGTGGGACAACGTGGGACAACGTGGGACAACGTGGGACATCGTTGGACACCGTTGGACACCGTGGGACAACGTGGGACAACGTGGGACCACGTGGGACAACGTGGGACAACGTGGGACAACGTGGGACAACGTGGGACATCGTGGGACAACGTGGGACAACGTGGGACAACGTGGGACAACGTGGGACAACGTGGGACAACGTGGGACATCGTGGGACAACGTGGGACAACGTGGGACAACGTGGGACAACGTGGGACATCGTTGGACACCGTTGGACACCGTGGGACAACGTGGGACAACGTGGGACAACGTGGGACAACGTGGGACAACGTGGGACAACGTGGGACAACGTGGGACAACGTGGGACAACGTGGGACAACGTGGGACAACGTGGGACAACGTGGGACAACGTGGGACAACGTGGGACAACGTGGGACATCGTGGGACAACGTGGGACAACGTGGGACAACGTGGGACAACGTGGGACAACGTGGGACACCGTTGGACATCGTTGGACACCGTGGGACAACGTGGGACAACGTGGGACAACGTGGGACACCGTTGGACACCGTTGGACACCGTTGGACACCGTTGGACATCGTTGGACACCGTGGGACAACGTGGGACAACGTGGGACAACGTGGGAAACCATGGAACAACGTGGGACAACGTGGGACACCGTTGGACATCGTTGGACAACGTGGGACAACGTGGGACAACGTGGGACAACGTGGGACAACGTGGGACAACGTGGGACAACGTGGGACAACGTGGGACACCGTTGGACACCGTGGGACACCGTTGGACACCGTTGGACATCGTTGGACACCGTGGGACAACGTGGGACAACGTGGGACAACGTGGGACAACGTGGGACAACGTGGGACAACGTGGGACAACGTGGGACAACGTGGGACAACGTGGGACAACGTGGGACATCGTGGGACAACGTGGGACAACGTGGGACAACGTGGGACAACGTGGGACACCGTTGGACAACGTGGGACACCGTTGGACATCGTTGGACACCGTGGGACAACGTGGGACAACGTGGGACCACGTGGGACAACGTGGGACAACGTGGGACAACGTGGGACAACGTGGGACAACGTGGGACAACGTGGGACAACGTGGGACATCGCGGGACAACGTGGGACAACGTGGGACAACGTGGGACAACGTGGGACAACGTGGGACACCGTTGGACATCGTTGGACACCGTGGGACACCGTGGGACAACGTGGGACAACGTGGGACAACGTGGGACAACGTGGGACAACGTGGGAAACCATGGAACAACGTGGGACAACGTGGGACACCGTTGGACATCGTTGGACAACGTGGGACAACGTGGGACAACGTGGGACAACGTGGGACAAGGTGGGACAACGTTGGACACCGTGGGACACCGTTGGACACCGTTGGACATCGTTGGACACCGTGGGACAACGTGGGACAACGTGGGACAACGTGGGACAACGTGGGACAACGTGGGACAACGTGGGACAACGTGGGACAACGTGGGACAACGTGGGACAACGTGGGACAACGTGGGACAACGTGGGACAACGTGGGACAACGTGGGACAACGTGGGACAACGTGGGACATCGTGGGACAACGTGGGACAACGTGGGACAACGTGGGACAACGTGGGACAACGTGGGACACCGTTGGACATCGTTGGACACCGTGGGACAACGTGGGACAACGTGGGACAACGTGGGACACCGTTGGACACCGTTGGACACCGTTGGACACCGTTGGACATCGTTGGACACCGTGGGACAACGTGGGACAACGTGGGACAACGTGGGAAACCATGGAACAACGTGGGACAACGTGGGACACCGTTGGACATCGTTGGACAACGTGGGACAACGTGGGACAACGTGGGACAACGTGGGACAACGTGGGACAACGTGGGACAACGTGGGACAACGTGGGACACCGTTGGACACCGTGGGACACCGTTGGACACCGTTGGACATCGTTGGACACCGTGGGACAACGTGGGACAACGTGGGACAACGTGGGACAACGTGGGACAACGTGGGACAACGTGGGACAACGTGGGACAACGTGGGACAACGTGGGACAACGTGGGACATCGTGGGACAACGTGGGACAACGTGGGACAACGTGGGACAACGTGGGACACCGTTGGACAACGTGGGACACCGTTGGACATCGTTGGACACCGTGGGACAACGTGGGACAACGTGGGACCACGTGGGACAACGTGGGACAACGTGGGACAACGTGGGACAACGTGGGACAACGTGGGACAACGTGGGACAACGTGGGACATCGCGGGACAACGTGGGACAACGTGGGACAACGTGGGACAACGTGGGACAACGTGGGACACCGTTGGACATCGTTGGACACCGTGGGACACCGTGGGACAACGTGGGACAACGTGGGACAACGTGGGACAACGTGGGACAACGTGGGAAACCATGGAACAACGTGGGACAACGTGGGACACCGTTGGACATCGTTGGACAACGTGGGACAACGTGGGACAACGTGGGACAACGTGGGACAACGTGGGACAAGGTGGGACAACGTTGGACACCGTGGGACACCGTTGGACACCGTTGGACATCGTTGGACACCGTGGGACAACGTGGGACAACGTGGGACAACGTGGGACAACGTGGGACAACGTGGGACAACGTGGGACAACGTGGGACAACGTGGGACAACATGGGACAACGTGGGACAACGTGGGACAACGTGGGACATCGTTGGACATCGTTGGACATCGTTGGACATCGTTGGACACCGTTGGACACCGTTGGACACCGTTGGACATCGTTGGACACCGTGGGACAACGTGGGACAACGTGGGACAACGTGGGACAACGTGGGACAACGTGGGACAACGTGGGACATCGTGGGACAACGTGGGACAACGTGGGACAACGTGGGACAACGTGGGACAACGTGGGACACCGTTGGACACCGTGGGACACCGTTGGACACCGTTGGACATCGTTGGACACCGTGGGACAACGTGGGACAACGTGGGACAACGTGGGACAACGTGGGACAACGTGGGACAACGTGGGACAACGTGGGACAACGTGGGACAACGTGGGACAACGTGGGACACCGTTGGACACCGTTGGACACCGTTGGACATCGTTGGACACCGTGGGACAACGTGGGACAACGTGGGACAACGTGGGAAACCATGGAACAACGTGGGACAACGTGGGACACCGTTGGACATCGTTGGACAACGTGGGACAACGTGGGACAACGTGGGACAACGTGGGACAACGTGGGAAACCATGGAACAACGTGGGACAACGTGGGACACCGTTGGACATCGTTGGACAACGTGGGACAACGTGGGACAACGTGGGACAAGGTGGGACAACGTGGGACAACGTGGGACAACGTGGGACACCGTTGGACACCGTTGGACACCGTTGGACACCGTTGGACATCGTTGGACACCGTGGGACAACGTGGGACAACGTGGGACAACGTGGGACAACGTGGGACAACGTGGGACAACGTGGGACAACGTGGGACAACGTGGGACAACGTGGGACAACTTGGGACAACGTGGGACAACGTGGGACAACGTGGGACAACGTGGGACAACGTGGGACACAGTTGGACATCGTTGGACACCGTGGGACACCGTGGGACAACGTGGGACAACGTGGGACAACGTGGGACAACGTGGGACAACGTGGGACAACGTGGGACAACGTGGGACAACGTGGGACAACGTGGGACAACGTGGGACATCGTGGGACAACGTGGGACAACGTGGGACAACGTGGGACAACGTGGGACAACGTGGGACACCGTTGGACATCGTTGGACACCGTGGGACACCGTGGGACAACGTGGGACAACGTGGGACAACGTGGGACAGCGTGGGACAACGTGGGAAACCATGGAACAACGTGGGACAACGTGGGACACCGTTGGACATCGTTGGACAACGTGGGACAACGTGGGACAACGTGGGACAACGTGGGACAACGTGGGACAACGTGGGACACCGTTGGACACCGTGGGACACCGTTGGACACCGTTGGACATCGTTGGACACCGTGGGACAACGTGGGACAACGTGGGACAACGTGGGACAACGTGGGACAACGTGGGACAACGTGGGACAACGTGGGACAACGTGGGACAACGTGGGACAACGTGGGACAACGTGGGACAACGTGGGACAACGTGGGACACCGTTGGACAACGTGGGACACCGTTGGACATCGTTGGACACCGTGGGACAACGTGGGACAACGTGGGACAACGTGGGACAACGTGGGACAACGTGGGACACCGTTGGACATCGTTGGACATCGTTGGACATCGTGGGACACCGTTGGACATCGTTGGACATCGTTGGACACCGTTGGACACCGTGGGACACCGTTGGACACCGTTGGACACCGTTGGACATCGTTGGACATCGTTGGACATCGTGGGACACCGTTGGACATCGTTGGACATCGTTGGACACCGTTGGACATCGTTGGACACCGTTGGACATCGTTGGACATCGTTGGACATCGTGGGACACCGTTGGACATCGTTGGACATCGTTGGACACCGTTGGACATCGTTGGACATCGTTGGACATCGTTGGACACCGTTGGACACCGTTGGACACCGTTGGACATCGTTGGACACCGTGGGACAACGTGGGACAACGTGGGACAACGTGGGACAACGTGGGACAACGTGGGACAACGTGGGACATCGTGGGACAACGTGGGACAACGTGGGACAACGTGGGACAACGTGGGACAACGTGGGACACCGTTGGACACCGTGGGACACCGTTGGACACCGTTGGACATCGTTGGACACCGTGGGACAACGTGGGACAACGTGGGACAACGTGGGACAACGTGGGACAACATGGGACAACGTGGGACAACGTGGGACATCGTGGGACAACTTGGGACAACGTGGGACAAAGTGGGACAACGTGGGACAACGTGGGACACCGTTGGACATCGTTGGACACCGTGGGACAACGTGGGACAACGTGGGACAACGTGGGACACCGTTGGACACCGTTGGACACCGTTGGACACCGTTGGACACCGTTGGACATCGTTGGACACCGTGGGACAACGTGGGACAACGTGGGACAACGTGGGACAACGTGGGACAACGTGGGACAACGTGGGACAACGTGGGACAACGTGGGACAACGTGGGACACAGTTGGACATCGTTGGACACCGTGGGACACCGTGGGACAACGTGGGACAACGTGGGACAACGTGGGACAGCGTGGGACAACGTGGGAAACCATGGAACAACGTGGGACAACGTGGGACACCGTTGGACATCGTTGGACAACGTGGGACAACGTGGGACAACGTGGGACAACGTGGGACAACGTGGGACAACGTGGGACACCGTTGGACACCGTGGGACACCGTTGGACACCGTTGGACATCGTTGGACACCGTGGGACAACGTGGGACAACGTGGGACAACGTGGGACAACGTGGGACAACGTGGGACAACGTGGGACAACGTGGGACAACGTGGGACAACGTGGGACAACGTGGGACAACGTGGGACAACGTGGGACAACGTGGGACACCGTTGGACAACGTGGGACACCGTTGGACATCGTTGGACACTGTGGGACAACGTGGGACAACGTGGGACAACGTGGGACAACGTGGGACAACGTGGGACACCGTTGGACATCGTTGGACATCGTTGGACATCGTGGGACACCGTTGGACATCGTTGGACATCGTTGGACACCGTTGGACACCGTTGGACAACGTGGGACATCGTGGGACAACGTGGGACAACGTGGGACAACGTGGGACAACGTGGGACACCGTTGGACACCGTGGGACACCGTTGGACACCGTTGGACACCGTTGGACATCGTTGGACATCGTTGGACATCGTGGGACACCGTTGGACATCGTTGGACATCGTTGGACACCGTTGGACATCGTTGGACACCGTTGGACATCGTTGGACATCGTTGGACATCGTGGGACACCGTTGGACATCGTTGGACATCGTTGGACACCGTTGGACATCGTTGGACATCGTTGGACATCGTTGGACACCGTTGGACACCGTTGGACACCGTTGGACATCGTTGGACACCGTGGGACAACGTGGGACAACGTGGGACAACGTGGGACAACGTGGGACAACGTGGGACATCGTGGGACAACGTGGGACAACGTGGGACAACGTGGGACAACGTGGGACAACGTGGGACACCGTTGGACACCGTGGGACACCGTTGGACACCGTTGGACATCGTTGGACACCGTGGGACAACGTGGGACAACGTGGGACAACGTGGGACAACGTGGGACAACATGGGACAACGTGGGACAACGTGGGACAACGTGGGACACCGTTGGACATCGTTGGACACCGTGGGACAACGTGGGACAACGTGGGACAACGTGGGACACCGTTGGACACCGTTGGACACCGTTGGACACCGTTGGACATCGTTGGACACCGTGGGACAACGTGGGACAACGTGGGACAACGTGGGACAACGTGGGACAACGTGGGACAACGTGGGACAACGTGGGACAACGTGGGACAACGTGGGACAACGTGGGACATCGTGGGACAACGTGGGACAACGTGGGACAACGTGGGACAACGTGGGACACCGTTGGACAACGTGGGACACCGTGGGACAACGTGGGACAACGTGGGACAACGTGGGAAAACGTGGGACAACGTGGGACACCGTTGGACATCGCTGGACACCGTTGGACATCGTTGGACACCGTGGGACAACGTGGGACAACGTGGGACATCGTTGGACAACGTGGGACAACGTGGGACAACGTGGGACAACGTGGGACAACGTGGGACACCGTTGGACACCGTTGGACACCGTGGGACAACGTGGGACAACGTGGGACAACGTGGGACAACGTGGGACAACGTGGGACATCGTTGGACACCGTTGGACACCGTGGGACAACGTGGGACAACGTGGGAAAACGTGGGACAACATGGGACAACGTGGGACAACATGGGACAACGTGGGACAACGTGGGACATCGTGGGACAACTTGGGACAACGTGGGACAACGTGGGACAACGTGGGACAACGTGGGACACCGTTGGACATCGTTGGACACCGTGGGACAACGTGGGACAACGTGGGACAACGTGGGACACCGTTGGACATCGTTGGACACCGTGGGACAACGTGGGACAACGTGGGACAACGTGGGACAACGTGGGACAACGTGGGACAACGTGGGACAACGTGGGACAACGTGGGACAACGTGGGACAACGTGGGACATCGTGGGACAACGTGGGACAACGTGGGACAACGTGGGACATCGTGGGACAACGTGGGACAACGTGGGACAACGTGGGACAACGTGGGACAACGTGGGACATCGTTGGACACCGTTGGACACCGTGGGACAACGTGGGACAACGTGGGACCACGTGGGACAACGTGGGACAACGTGGGACAACGTGGGACAACGTGGGACATCGTGGGACAACGTGGGACAACGTGGGACAACGTGGGACAACGTGGGACAACGTGGGACACCGTTGGACACCGTTGGACACCGGGGGACAACGTGGGACAACGTGGGACAACGTGGGACAACGTGGGACAACGTGGGACATCGTTGGACACCGTTGGACACCGTGGGACAACGTGGGACAACGTGGGAAAACGTGGGACAACGTGGGACACCGTTGGACATCGCTGGACACCGTTGGACATCGTTGGACACCGTGGGACAACGTGGGACAACGTGGGACAACGTGGGACAACGTGGGACAACGTGGGACAACGTGGGACAACGTGGGACAACGTGGGAAAACGTGGGACAACGTGGGACACCGTTGGACATCGCTGGACACCGTTGGACATCGTTGGACACCGTGGGACAACGTGGGACAACGTGGGACATCGTTGGACACCGTGGGACAACGTGGGACAACGTGGGACATCGTGGGACAACGTGGGACAACGTGGGACAACGTGGGACATCGTGGGACACCGTGGGACAACGTGGGACAACGTGGGACATCGTGGGACAACGTGGGACAACGTGGGACAACGTGGGACATCGTGGGACACCGTGGGACAACGTGGGACAACGTGGGACAACGTGGGACAACGTCGGACAACGTGGGACAACGTGGGACATCGTGGGACAACGTGGGACAACGTGGGACAACGTGGGACAACGTGGGACAACGTGGGACACCGTTGGACACCGTGGGACACCGTTGGACACCGTTGGACATCGTTGGACACCGTGGGACAACGTGGGACAACGTGGGACAACGTGGGACAACGTGGGACATCGTGGGACAACGTGGGACAACGTGGGACAACGTGGGACATCGTGGGACAACGTGGGACAACGTGGGACAACGTGGGACATCGTGGGACAACGTGGGACAACGTGGGACAACGTGGGACAACGTGGGACACCGTTGGACACCGTTGGACACCGTTGGACACCGTTGGACATCGTTGGACACCGTGGGACAACGTGGGACAACGTGGGACAACGTGGGAAACCATGGAACAACGTGGGACAACGTGGGACACCGTTGGACATCGTTGGACATCGTTGGACACCGTGGGACAACGTGGGACAACGTGGGACAACGTGGGACAACGTGGGACAACGTGGGACAACGTGGGACACAGTTGGACATCGTTGGACACCGTGGGACACCGTGGGACAACGTGGGACAACGTGGGACAACGTGGGACAACGTGGGACAACGTGGGACAACGTGGGACAACGTGGGACAACGTGGGACACAGTTGGACATCGTTGGACACCGTGGGACACCGTGGGACAACGTGGGACAACGTGGGACAACGTGGGACAACGTGGGACAACGTGGGACAACGTGGGACAACGTGGGACAACGTGGGACAACGTGGGACAACGTGGGACATCGTGGGACAACGTGGGACAACGTGGGACAACGTGGGACAACGTGGGACAACGTGGGACACAGTTGGACAGCGTTGGACACCGTGGGACACCGTGGGACAACGTGGGACAACGTGGGACAACGTGGGACAACGTGGGACACCGTTGGACACCGTGGGACACCGTTGGACAACGTGGGACACAGTTGGACATCGTTGGACACCGTGGGACACCGTGGGACAACGTGGGACAACGTGGGACAACGTGGGACAACGTGGGACACCGTTGGACACCGTGGGACACCGTTGGACACCGTTGGACATCGTTGGACACCGTGGGACAACGTGGGACAACGTGGGACAACGTGGGACAACGTGGGACAACGTGGGACATCGTGGGACAACGTGGGACAACGTGGGACAACGTGGGACAACGTGGGACAACGTGGGACACCGTTGGACACCGTGGGACACCGTTGGACACCGTTGGACATCGTTGGACACCGTGGGACAACGTGGGACAACGTGGGACAACGTGGGACAACGTGGGACAACATGGGACAACGTGGGACAACGTGGGACATCGTGGGACAACTTGGGACAACGTGGGACAACGTGGGACAACGTGGGACAACGTGGGACACCGTTGGACATCGTTGGACACCGTGGGACAACGTGGGACAACGTGGGACAACGTGGGACACCGTTGGACACCGTTGGACACCGTTGGACACCGTTGGACATCGTTGGACACCGTGGGACAACGTGGGACAACGTGGGACAACGTGGGAAACCATGGAGCAACGTGGGACAACGTGGGACACCGTTGGACATCGTTGGACAACGTGGGACAACGTGGGACAACGTGGGACAACGTGGGACAACGTGGGACAACGTGGGACAACGTGGGACACCGTTGGACACCGTGGGACACCATTGGACACCGTTGGACATCGTTGGACACCGTGTGACAACGTGGGACAACGTGGGACAACGTGGGACAACGTGGGACAACGTGGGACAACGTGGGACAACGTGGGACAACGTGGGACAACGTGGGACATCGTGGGACAACGTGGGACAACGTGGGACAACGTGGGAAAACGTGGGACACCGTTGGACAACGTGGGACACCGTTGGACATCGTTGGACACCGTGGGACAACGTGGGACAACGTGGGACCACGTGGGACAACGTGGGACAACGTGGGACAACGTGGGACAACGTGGGACAACGCGGGACATCGTGGGACAACGTGGGACAACGTGGGACAACGTGGGACAACGTGGGACAACGTGGGACATCGTTGGACACCGTTGGACACCGTGGGACAACGTGGGACAACGTGGGACCACGTGGGACAACGTGGGACAACGTGGGACAACGTGGGACAACGTGGGACATCGTGGGACAACGTGGGACAACGTGGGACAACGTGGGACCACGTGGGACAACGTGGGACAACGTGGGACATCGTTGGACACCGTTGGACATCGTGGGACAACGTGGGACAACGTGGGAAAACGTGGGACAACGTGGGACACCGTTGGACATCGCTGGACACCGTTGGACATCGTTGGACACCGTGGGACAACGTGGGACAACGTGGGACAACGTGGGACAACGTGGGACAACGTGGGACAACGTGGGACAACGTGGGACAACGTGGGAAAACGTGGGACAACGTGGGACACCGTTGGACATCGCTGGACACCGTTGGACATCGTTGGACACCGTGGGACAACGTGGGACAACGTGGGACATCGTTGGACACCGTGGGACAACGTGGGACAACGTGGGACATCGTGGGACAACGTGGGACAACGTGGGACAACGTGGGACATCGTGGGACTCCGTGGGACAACGTGGGACAACGTGGGACATCGTGGGACAACGTGGGACAACGTGGGACAACGTGGGACATCGTGGGACACCGTGGGACAACGTGGGACAACGTGGGACAACGTGGGACAACGTCGGACAACGTGGGACAACGTGGGACATCGTGGGACAACGTGGGACAACGTGGGACAACGTGGGACAACGTGGGACAACGTGGGACACCGTTGGACACCGTGGGACACCGTTGGACACCGTTGGACATCGTTGGACACCGTGGGACAACGTGGGACAACGTGGGACAACGTGGGAAACCATGGAACAACGTGGGACAACGTGGGACACCGTTGGACATCGTTGGACATCGTTGGACACCGTGGGACAACGTGGGACAACGTGGGAAAACGTTGGACACCGTGGGACAACGTGGGACAACGTGGGACAACGTGGGACATCGTGGGACAACGTGGGACAACGTGGGACAACGTGGGACAACGTGGGACAACGTGGGACAACGTGGGACAACGTGGGACAACGTGGGACAACGTGGGACAACGTGGGACACCGTTGGACATCGTTGGACACCGTGGGACAACGTGGGACAACGTGGGACAACGTGGGACACCGTTGGACACCGTTGGACACCGTTGGACACCGTTGGACACCGTTGGACATCGTTGGACACCGTGGGACAACGTGGGACAACGTGGGACAACGTGGGAAACCATGGAACAACGTGGGACAACGTGGGACACCGTTGGACATCGTTGGACAACGTGGGATAACGTGGGACAACGTGGGACAACGTGGGACAACGTGGGACAACGTGGGACAACGTGGGACACCGTTGGACACCGTGGGACACCGTTGGACACCGTTGGACATCGTTGGACACCGTGGGACAACGTGGGACAACGTGGGACAACGTGGGACAACGTGGGACAACGTGGGACAACGTGGGACAACGTGGGACAACGTGGGACAACGTGGGACAACGTGGGACAACGTGGGAAAACGTGGGACAACGTGGGACACCGTTGGACATCGCTGGACACCGTTGGACATCGTTGGACACCGTGGGACAACGTGGGACAACGTGGGACATCGTTGGACACCGTGGGACAACGTGGGACAACGTGGGACATCGTGGGACAACGTGGGACAACGTGGGACAACGTGGGACATCGTGGGACTCCGTGGGACAACGTGGGACAACGTGGGACATCGTGGGACAACGTGGGACACCGTGGGACACCGTGGGACATCGTGGGACACCGTGGGACAACGTGGGACAACGTGGGACAACGTGGGACAACGTCGGACAACGTGGGACAACGTGGGACATCGTGGGACAACGTGGGACAACGTGGGACAACGTGGGACAACGTGGGACAACGTGGGACACCGTTGGACACCGTGGGACACCGTTGGACACCGTTGGACATCGTTGGACACCGTGGGACAACGTGGGACAACGTGGGACAACGTGGGAAACCATGGAACAACGTGGGACAACGTGGGACACCGTTGGACATCGTTGGACATCGTTGGACACCGTGGGACAACGTGGGACAACGTGGGAAAACGTTGGACACCGTGGGACAACGTGGGACAACGTGGGACAACGTGGGACATCGTGGGACAACGTGGGACAACGTGGGACAACGTGGGACAACGTGGGACAACGGGGGACAACGTGGGACAACGTGGGACAACGTGGGACAACGTGGGACAACGTGGGACACCGTTGGACATCGTTGGACACCGTGGGACAACGTGGGACAACGTGGGACAACGTGGGACACCGTTGGACACCGTTGGACACCGTTGGACACCGTTGGACACCGTTGGACATCGTTGGACACCGTGGGACAACGTGGGACAACGTGGGACAACGTGGGAAACCATGGAACAACGTGGGACAACGTGGGACACCGTTGGACATCGTTGGACAACGTGGGATAACGTGGGACAACGTGGGACAACGTGGGACAACGTGGGACAACGTGGGACAACGTGGGACACCGTTGGACACCGTGGGACACCGTTGGACACCGTTGGACATCGTTGGACACCGTGGGACAACGTGGGACAACGTGGGACAACGTGGGACAACGTGGGACAACGTGGGACAACGTGGGACAACGTGGGACAACGTGGGACAACGTGGGACAACGTGGGACAACGTGGGACATCGTGGGACAACGTGGGACAACGTGGGACAACGTGGGACAACGTGGGACACCGTTGGACAACGTGGGACACCGTTGGACATCGTTGGACACCGTGGGACAACGTGGGACAACGTGGGACAACGTGGGACATCGTGGGACAACGTGGGACAACGTGGGACAACGTGGGACAACGTGGGACAACGTGGGACACCGTTGGACACCGTTGGACACCGTTGGACACCGTTGGACATCGTTGGACACCGTGGGACAACGTGGGACAACGTGGGACAACGTGGGAAACCATGGAACAACGTGGGACAACGTGGGACACCGTTGGACATCGTTGGACATCGTTGGACACCGTGGGACAACGTGGGACAACGTGGGAAAACGTGGGACAACGTGGGACACCGTTGGACATCGCTGGACACCGTTGGACATCGTTGGACACCGTGGGACAACGTGGGACAACGTGGGACAACGTGGGACAACGTGGGACAACGTGGGACAACGTGGGACAACGTGGGACAACGTGGGACAACGTGGGACAACGTGGGACAACGTGGGACAACGTGGGACATCGTGGGACAACGTGGGACAACGTGGGACAACGTGGGACAACGTGGGACATCGTTGGACACCGTTGGACACCGTGGGACAACGTGGGACAACGTGGGACAACGTGGGACAACGTGGGACAACGTGGGACAACGTGGGACAACGTGGGACAACGTGGGACAACGTGGGACAACGTGGGACAACGTGGGACAACGTGGGACAACGTGGGACAACGTGGGACATCGTGGGACAACGTGGGACAACGTGGGACAACGTGGGACAACGTGGGACAACGTGGGACACCGTTGGACATCGTTGGACACCGTGGGACAACGTGGGACAACGTGGGACAACGTGGGACACCGTTGGACACCGTTGGACACCGTTGGACACCGTTGGACATCGTTGGACACCGTGGGACAACGTGGGACAACGTGGGACAACGTGGGAAACCATGGAACAACGTGGGACAACGTGGGACACCGTTGGACATCATTGGACAACGTGGGACAACGTGGGACAACGTGGGACAACGTGGGACAACGTGGGACAACGTGGGACAACGTGGGACACCGTTGGACACCGTGGGACACCGTTGGACACCGTTGGACATCGTTGGACACCGTGGGACAACGTGGGACAACGTGGGACAACGTGGGACAACGTGGGACAACGTGGGACAACGTGGTACAACGTGGGACAACGTGGGACAACGTGGGACAACGTGGGACATCGTGGGACAACGTGGGACAACGTGGGACAACGTGGGACAACGTGGGACAACGTGGGACAACGTGGGACACCGTTGGACATCGTTGGACACCGTGGGACACCGTGGGACAACGTGGGACAACGTGGGACAACGTGGGACAACGTGGGACAACGTGGGAAACCATGGAACAACGTGGGACAACGTGGGACACCGTTGGACATCGTTGGACAACGTGGGATAACGTGGGACAACGTGGGACAACGTGGGACAACGTGGGACAACGTGGGACAACGTGGGACACCGTTGGACACCGTGGGACACCGTTGGACACCGTTGGACATCGTTGGACACCGTGGGACAACGTGGGACAACGTGGGACAACGTGGGACAACGTGGGACAACGTGGGACAACGTGGGACAACGTGGGACAACGTGGGACAACGTGGGACAACGTGGGACAACGTGGGACATCGTGGGACAACGTGGGACAACGTGGGACAACGTGGGACAACGTGGGACACCGTTGGACAACGTGGGACACCGTTGGACATCGTTGGACACCGTGGGACAACGTGGGACAACGTGGGACAACGTGGGACATCGTGGGACAACGTGGGACAACGTGGGACAACGTGGGACAACGTGGGACAACGTGGGACACCGTTGGACACCGTTGGACACCGTTGGACACCGTTGGACATCGTTGGACACCGTGGGACAACGTGGGACAACGTGGGACAACGTGGGAAACCATGGAACAACGTGGGACAACGTGGGACACCGTTGGACATCGTTGGACATCGTTGGACACCGTGGGACAACGTGGGACAACGTGGGAAAACGTGGGACAACGTGGGACACCGTTGGACATCGCTGGACACCGTTGGACATCGTTGGACACCGTGGGACAACGTGGGACAACGTGGGACAACGTGGGACAACGTGGGACAACGTGGGACAACGTGGGACAACGTGGGACAACGTGGGACAACGTGGGACAACGTGGGACAACGTGGGACAACGTGGGACATCGTGGGACAACGTGGGACAACGTGGGACAACGTGGGACAACGTGGGACATCGTTGGACACCGTTGGACACCGTGGGACAACGTGGGACAACGTGGGACAACGTGGGACAACGTGGGACAACGTGGGACAACGTGGGACAACGTGGGACAACGTGGGACAACGTGGGACAACGTGGGACAACGTGGGACAACGTGGGACAACGTGGGACAACGTGGGACATCGTGGGACAACGTGGGACAACGTGGGACAACGTGGGACAACGTGGGACAACGTGGGACACCGTTGGACATCGTTGGACACCGTGGGACAACGTGGGACAACGTGGGACAACGTGGGACACCGTTGGACACCGTTGGACACCGTTGGACACCGTTGGACATCGTTGGACACCGTGGGACAACGTGGGACAACGTGGGACAACGTGGGAAACCATGGAACAACGTGGGACAACGTGGGACACCGTTGGACATCATTGGACAACGTGGGACAACGTGGGACAACGTGGGACAACGTGGGACAACGTGGGACAACGTGGGACAACGTGGGACACCGTTGGACACCGTGGGACACCGTTGGACACCGTTGGACATCGTTGGACACCGTGGGACAACGTGGGACAACGTGGGACAACGTGGGACAACGTGGGACAACGTGGGACAACGTGGTACAACGTGGGACAACGTGGGACAACGTGGGACAACGTGGGACAACGTGGGACAACGTGGGACAACGTGGGACAACGTGGGACAACGTGGGACAACGTGGGACAACGTGGGACACCGTTGGACATCGTTGGACACCGTGGGACACCGTGGGACAACGTGGGACAACGTGGGACAACGTGGGACAACGTGGGACAACGTGGGAAACCATGGAACAACGTGGGACAACGTGGGACACCGTTGGACACCGTGGGACACCGTTGGACACCGTTGGACACCGTTGGACATCGTTGGACATCGTTGGACATCGTGGGACACCGTTGGACATCGTTGGACATCGTTGGACACCGTTGGACATCGTTGGACACCGTTGGACATCGTTGGACATCGTTGGACATCGTGGGACACCGTTGGACATCGTTGGACATCGTTGGACACCGTTGGACATCGTTGGACATCGTTGGACATCGTTGGACACCGTTGGACACCGTTGGACACCGTTGGACATCGTTGGACACCGTGGGACAACGTGGGACAACGTGGGACAACGTGGGACAACGTGGGACAACGTGGGACAACGTGGGACAACGTGGGACAACGTGGGACATCGTGGGACAACGTGGGGCAACGTGGGACAACGTGGGACAACGTGGGACAACGTGGGACACCGTTGGACACCGTGGGACACCGTTGGACACCGTTGGACATCGTTGGACACCGTGGGACAACGTGGGACAACGTGGGACAACGTGGGACAACGTGGGACAACGTGGGACAACGTGGGACAACGTGGGACAACGTGGGACAACGTGGGACAACGTGGGACAACGTGGGACATCGTGGGACAACGTGGGACAACGTGGGACAACGTGGGACAACGTGGGACATCGTTGGACACCGTTGGACATCGTTGGACAACGTGGGACAACGTGGGACAACGTGGGACAACGTGGGACAACGTGGGACAACGTGGGACAACGTGGGACAACGTGGGACAACGTGGGACAACGTGGGACAACGTGGGACAACGTGGGACAACGTGGGACAACGTGGGACAACGTGGGACACCGTTGGACATCGCTGGACACCGTTGGACATCGTTGGACACCGTGGGACAACGTGGGACAACGTGGGACAACGTGGGACAACGTGGGACAACGTGGGACAACGTGGGACAACGTGGGACAACGTGGGACAACGTGGGACAACGTGGGACAACGTGGGACAACGTGGGACAACGTGGGACAACGTGGGACAACGTGGGACAACGTGGGACACCGTTGGACAACGTGGGACACCGTTGGACATCGTTGGACACCGTGGGACAACGTGGGACAACGTGGGACAACGTGGGACAACGTGGGACAACGTGGGACACCGTTGGACATCGTTGGACATCGTTGGACATCGTGGGACACCGTTGGACATCGTTGGACATCGTTGGACACCGTTGGACACCGTTGGACAACGTGGGACATCGTGGGACAACGTGGGACAACGTGGGACAACGTGGGACAACGTGGGACAACGTGGGACAACGTGGGACACCGTTGGACACCGTTGGACACCGTTGGACACCGTTGGACATCGTTGGACACCGTGGGACAACGTGGGACAACGTGGGACAACGTGGGAAACCATGGAACAACGTGGGACAACGTGGGACAACGTGGGACACCGTTGGACAACGTGGGACACCGTTGGACATCGTTGGACACCGTGGGACAACGTGGGACAACGTGGGACATCGTGGGACAACGTGGGACAACGTGGGACAACGTGGGACACCGTTGGACATCGTTGGACAACGTGGGACAACGTGGGACAACGTGGGACAACGTGGGACACCGTTGGACATCGTTGGACATCGTTGGACATCGTGGGACACCGTTGGACATCGTTGGACATCGTTGGACACCGTTGGACACCGTTGGACAACGTGGGACATCGTGGGACAACGTGGGACAACGTGGGACAACGTGGGACAACGTGGGACACCGTTGGACACCGTGGGACACCGTTGGACACCGTTGGACACCGTTGGACATCGTTGGACATCGTTGGACATCGTGGGACACCGTTGGACATCGTTGGACATCGTTGGACACCGTTGGACATCGTTGGACACCGTTGGACATCGTTGGACATCGTTGGACATCGTGGGACACCGTTGGACATCGTTGGACATCGTTGGACACCGTTGGACATCGTTGGACATCGTTGGACATCGTTGGACACCGTTGGACACCGTTGGACACCGTTGGACATCGTTGGACACCGTGGGACAACGTGGGACAACGTGGGACAACGTGGGACAACGTGGGACAACGTGGGACATCGTGGGACAACGTGGGACAACGTGGGACAACGTGGGACAACGTGGGACAACGTGGGACACCGTTGGACACCGTGGGACACCGTTGGACACCGTTGGACATCGTTGGACACCGTGGGACAACGTGGGACAACGTGGGACAACGTGGGACAACGTGGGACAACGTGGGACAACGTGGGACATCGTGGGACAACTTGGGACAACGTGGGACAACGTGGGACAACGTGGGACAACGTGGGACACCGTTGGACATCGTTGGACACCGTGGGACAACGTGGGACAACGTGGGACAACGTGGGACACCGTTGGACACCGTTGGACACCGTTGGACACCGTTGGACATCGTTGGACACCGTGGGACAACGTGGGACAACGTGGGACAACGTGGGAAACCATGGAACAACGTGGGACAACGTGGGACACCGTTGGACATCGTTGGACAACGTGGGACAACGTGGGACAACGTGGGACAACGTGGGACAACGTGGGACATCGTGGGACAACGTGGGACAACGTGGGACAACGTGGGACAACGTGGGACACCGTTGGACAACGTGGGACACCGTTGGACATCGTTGGACACCGTGGGACAACGTGGGACAACGTGGGACCACGTGGGACAACGTGGGACAACGTGGGACAACGTGGGACAACGTGGGACAACGTGGGACAACGTGGGACAACGTGGGACATCGTGGGACAACGTGGGACAACGTGGGACAACGTGGGACAACGTGGGACAACGTGGGACACCGTTGGACATCGTTGGACACCGTGGGACACCGTGGGACAACGTGGGACAACGTGGGACAACGTGGGACAACGTGGGACAACGTGGGAAACCATGGAACAACGTGGGACAACGTGGGACACCGTTGGACATCGTTGGACAACGTGGGACAACGTGGGACAACGTGGGACAACGTGGGACACCGTTGGACACCGTGGGACACCGTTGGACACCGTTGGACATCGTTGGACACCGTGGGACAACGTGGGACGACGTGGAACAACGTGGGACAACGTGGGACAACGTGGGACAACGTGGGACAACGTGGGACAACGTGGGACAACGTGGGACAACGTGGGACAACGTGGGACAACGTGGGACACCGTTGGACAACGTGGGACACCGTTGGACATCGTTGGACACCGTGGGACAACGTGGGACAACGTGGGACAACGTGGGACAACGTGGGACAACGTGGGACACCGTTGGACATCGTTGGACATCGTTGGACATCGTGGGACAACGTTGGACATCGTTGGACATCGTTGGACACCGTTGGACACCGTTGGACAACGTGGGACATCGTGGGACAACGTGGGACAACGTGGGACAACGTGGGACAACGTGGGACACCGTTGGACACCGTGGGACACCGTTGGACACCGTTGGACACCGTTGGACATCGTTGGACATCGTTGGACATCGTGGGACACCGTTGGACATAGTTGGACATCGTTGGACACCGTTGGACATCGTTGGACACCGTTGGACATCGTTGGACATCGTTGGACATCGTGGGACACCGTTGGACATCGTTGGACATCGTTGGACACCGTTGGACATCGTTGGACATCGTTGGACATCGTTGGACACCGTTGGACACCGTTGGACACCGTTGGACATCGTTGGACACCGTGGGACAACGTGGGACAACGTGGGACAACGTGGGACAACGTGGGACAACGTGGGACAACGTGGGACATCGTGGGACAACGTGGGACAACGTGGGACAACGTGGGACAACGTTGGACATCGTTGGACACCGTTGGACACCGTGGGACAACGTGGGACAACGTGGGACAACGTGGGACAACGTGGGACAACGTGGGACAACGTGGGACAACGTGGGACAACGTGGGACAACGTGGGACAACGTGGGACAACGTGGGACAACGTGGGACAACGTGGGACAACGTGGGACAACGTGGGACAACGTGGGACATCGTGGGACAACGTGGGACAACGTGGGACAACGTGGGACAACGTGGGACAACGTGGGGCACCGTTGGACATCGTTGGACACCGTGGGACAACGTGGGACAACGTGGGACAACGTGGGACACCGTTGGACACCGTTGGACACCGTTGGACACCGTTGGACATCGTTGGACACCGTGGGACAACGTGGGACAACGTGGGACAACGTGGGAAACCATGGAACAACGTGGGACAACGTGGGACACCGTTGGACATCGTTGGACAACGTGGGACAACGTGGGACAACGTGGGACAACGTGGGACAACGTGGGACAACGTGGGACAACGTGGGACACCGTTGGACACCGTGGGACACCGTTGGACACCGTTGGACATCGTTGGACACCGTGGGACAACGTGGGACAACGTGGGACAACGTGGGACAACGTGGGACAACGTGGGACAACGTGGGACAACGTGGGACAACGTGGGACAACGTGGGACAACGTGGGACAACGTGGGACAACGTGGGACACCGTTGGACAACGTGGGACACCGTTGGACATCGTTGGACACCGTGGGACAACGTGGGACAACGTGGGACAACGTGGGACAACGTGGGACAACGTGGGACACCGTTGGACATCGTTGGACATCGTTGGACACCGTTGGACACCGTTGGACAACGTGGGACATCGTGGGACAACGTGGGACAACGTGGGACAACGTGGGACAACGTGGGACACCGTTGGACACCGTGGGACACCGTTGGACAACGTGGGACAACGTGGGACAACGTGGGACACCGTTGGACACCGTTGGACACCGTTGGACACCGTTGGACATCGTTGGACACCGTGGGACAACGTGGGACAACGTGGGACAACGTGGGACAACGTGGGACAACGTGGGACAACGTGGGACAACGTGGGACAACGTGGGACAACGTGGGACAACGTGGGACAACGTGGGACGACGTGGGACAACGTGGGACGACGTGGGACAACGTGGGACAACGTGGGACAACGTGGGACAACGTGGGACACCGTTGGACATCGTTGGACACCGTGGGACAACGTGGGACAACGTGGGACATCGTTGGACACCGTTGGACATCGTTGGACACCGTGGGACAACGTGGGACAACGTGGGACAACGTGGGACAACGTGGGACAACGTGGGACAACGTGGGACAACGTGGGACAACGTGGGACAACGTGGGACAACGTGGGACAACGTGGGACAACGTGGGACAACGTGGGACAACGTGGGACACCGTTGGACATCGCTGGACACCGTTGGACATCGTTGGACACCGTGGGACAACGTGGGACAACGTGGGACAACGTGGGACAACGTGGGACAACGTGGGACAACGTGGGACAACGTGGGACAACGTGGGACAACGTGGGACAACGTGGGACACCGTTGGACACCGTTGGACACCGTTGGACACCGTTGGACATCGTTGGACACCGTGGGACAACGTGGGACAACGTGGGACAACGTGGGAAACCATGGAACAACGTGGGACAACGTGGGACAACGTGGGACACCGTTGGACAACGTGGGACACCGTTGGACATCGTTGGACACCGTGGGACAACGTGGGACAACGTGGGACATCGTGGGACAACGTGGGACAACGTGGGACAACGTGGGACACCGTTGGACATCGTTGGACAACGTGGGACAACGTGGGACAACGTGGGACAACGTGGGACACCGTTGGACATCGTTGGACATCGTTGGACATCGTGGGACACCGTTGGACATCGTTGGACATCGTTGGACACCGTTGGACACCGTTGGACAACGTGGGACATCGTGGGACAACGTGGGACAACGTGGGACAACGTGGGACAACGTGGGACACCGTTGGACACCGTGGGACACCGTTGGACACCGTTGGACACCGTTGGACATCGTTGGACATCGTTGGACATCGTGGGACACCGTTGGACATCGTTGGACATCGTTGGACACCGTTGGACATCGTTGGACACCGTTGGACATCGTTGGACATCGTTGGACATCGTGGGACACCGTTGGACATCGTTGGACATCGTTGGACACCGTTGGACATCGTTGGACATCGTTGGACATCGTTGGACACCGTTGGACACCGTTGGACACCGTTGGACATCGTTGGACACCGTGGGACAACGTGGGACAACGTGGGACAACGTGGGACAACGTGGGACAACGTGGGACATCGTGGGACAACGTGGGACAACGTGGGACAACGTGGGACAACGTGGGACAACGTGGGACACCGTTGGACACCGTGGGACACCGTTGGACACCGTTGGACATCGTTGGACACCGTGGGACAACGTGGGACAACGTGGGACAACGTGGGACAACGTGGGACATCGTGGGACAACGTGGGACAACGTGGGACATCGTGGGACAACTTGGGACAACGTGGGACAACGTGGGACAACGTGGGACAACGTGGGACACCGTTGGACATCGTTGGACACCGTGGGACAACGTGGGACAACGTGGGACAACGTGGGACACCGTTGGACACCGTTGGACACCGTTGGACACCGTTGGACATCGTTGGACACCGTGGGACAACGTGGGACAACGTGGGACAACGTGGGAAACCATGGAACAACGTGGGACAACGTGGGACAACGTGGGACAACGTGGGACACCGTTGGACAACGTGGGACACCGTTGGACATCGTTGGACACCGTGGGACAACGTGGGACAACGTGGGACAACGTGGGACAACGTGGGACAACGTGGGACAACGTGGGACAACGTGGGACATCGTGGGACAACGTGGGACAACGTGGGACAACGTGGGACAACGTGGGACAACGTGGGACACCGTTGGACATCGTTGGACACCGTGGGACACCGTGGGACAACGTGGGACAACGTGGGACAACGTGGGACAACGTGGGACAACGTGGGACAACGTGGGACAACGTGGGACACCGTTGGACACCGTGGGACACCGTTGGACACCGTTGGACATCGTTGGACACCGTGGGACAACGTGGGACGACGTGGAACAACGTGGGACAACGTGGGACAACGTGGGACAACGTGGGACAACGTGGGACAACGTGGGACAACGTGGGACAACGTGGGACAACGTGGGACAACGTGGGACACCGTTGGACAACGTGGGACACCGTTGGACATCGTTGGACACCGTGGGACAACGTGGGACAACGTGGGACAACGTGGGACAACGTGGGACAACGTGGGACACCGTTGGACATCGTTGGACATCGTTGGACATCGTGGGACACCGTTGGACATCGTTGGACATCGTTGGACACCGTTGGACACCGTTGGACAACGTGGGACATCGTGGGACAACGTGGGACAACGTGGGACAACGTGGGACAACGTGGGACACCGTTGGACACCGTGGGACACCGTTGGACACCGTTGGACACCGTTGGACATCGTTGGACATCGTTGGACATCGTGGGACACCGTTGGACATCGTTGGACATCGTTGGACACCGTTGGACATCGTTGGACACCGTTGGACATCGTTGGACATCGTTGGACATCGTGGGACACCGTTGGACATCGTTGGACATCGTTGGACACCGTTGGACATCGTTGGACATCGTTGGACATCGTTGGACACCGTTGGACACCGTTGGACACCGTTGGACATCGTTGGACACCGTGGGACAACGTGGGACAACGTGGGACAACGTGGGACAACGTGGGACAACGTGGGACAACGTGGGACATCGTGGGACAACGTGGGACAACGTGGGACAACGTGGGACAACGTGGGACAACGTGGGACACCGTTGGACACCGTGGGACACCGTTGGACACCGTTGGACATCGTTGGACACCGTGGGACAACGTGGGACAACGTGGGACAACGTGGGACAACGTGGGACAACGTGGGACAACGTGGGACAACGTGGGACAACGTGGGACAACGTGGGACAACGTGGGACAACGTGGGACATCGTGGGACAACGTGGGACAACGTGGGACAACGTGGGACAACGTGGGACATCGTTGGACACCGTTGGACATCGTTGGACACCGTGGGACAACGTGGGACAACGTGGGACAACGTGGGACAACGTGGGACAACGTGGGACAACGTGGGACAACGTGGGACAACGTGGGACAACGTGGGACAATGTGGGACAACGTGGGACAACGTGGGACAACGTGGGACAACGTGGGACACCGTTGGACATCGCTGGACACCGTTGGACTTCGTTGGACACCGTGGGACAACGTGGGACACCGTTGGACATCGTTGGACACCGTGGGACAACGTGGGACAACGTGGGACAACGTGGGACACCGTTGGACACCGTTGGACACCGTTGGACACCGTTGGACATCGTTGGACACCGTGGGACAACGTGGGACAACGTGGGACAACGTGGGAAACCATGGAACAACGTGGGACAACGTGGGACACCGTTGGACATCGTTGGACAACGTGGGACAACGTGGGACAACGTGGGACAACGTGGGACAACGTGGGACAACGTGGGACAACGTGGGACACCGTTGGACACCGTGGGACACCGTTGGACACCGTTGGACATCGTTGGACACCGTGGGACAACGTGGGACAACGTGGGACAACGTGGGACAACGTGGGACAACGTGGGACAACGTGGGACAACGTGGGACAACGTGGGACAACGTGGGACAACGTGGGACAACGTGGGACACCGTTGGACAACGTGGGACACCGTTGGACATCGTTGGACACCGTGGGACAACGTGGGACAACGTGGGACAACGTGGGACAACGTGGGACAACGTGGGACACCGTTGGACATCGTTGGACATCGTTGGACACCGTTGGACACCGTTGGACAACGTGGGACATCGTGGGACAACGTGGGACAACGTGGGACAACGTGGGACAACGTGGGACACCGTTGGACACCGTGGGACACCGTTGGACACCGTTGGACACCGTTGGACATCGTTGGACATCGTTGGACATCGTGGGACACCGTTGGACATCGTTGGACATCGTTGGACACCGTTGGACATCGTTGGACACCGTTGGACATCGTTGGACATCGTTGGACATCGTGGGACACCGTTGGACATCGTTGGACATCGTTGGACACCGTTGGACATCGTTGGACATCGTTGGACACCGTTGGACACCGTTGGACACCGTTGGACATCGTTGGACACCGTGGGACAACGTGGGACAACGTGGGACAACGTGCGACAACGTGGGACAACGTGGGACAACGTGGGACATCGTGGGACAACGTGGGACAACGTGGGACAACGTGGGACAACGTGGGACAACGTGGGACACCGTTGGACACCGTGGGACACCGTTGGACACCGTTGGACATCGTTGGACACCGTGGGACAACGTGGGACATCGTGGGACAACTTGGGACAACGTGGGACAACGTGGGACAACGTGGGACAACGTGGGACACCGTTGGACATCGTTGGACACCGTGGGACAACGTGGGACAACGTGGGACAACGTGGGACACCGTTGGACACCGTTGGACACCGTTGGACACCGTTGGACATCGTTGGACACCGTGGGACAACGTGGGACAACGTGGGACAACGTGGGAAACCATGGAACAACGTGGGACAACGTGGGACACCGTTGGACATCGTTGGACAACGTGGGACAACGTGGGACAACGTGGGACAACGTGGGACAACGTGGGACAACGTGGGACAACGTGGGACACCGTTGGACACCGTGGGACACCGTTGGACACCGTTGGACACCGTGGGACAACGTGGGACATCGTGGGACAACGTGGGACAACGTGGGACAACGTGGGACAACGTGGGACACCGTTGGACAACGTGGGACACCGTTGGACATCGTTGGACACCGTGGGACAACGTGGGACAACGTGGGACCACGTGGGACAACGTGGGACAACGTGGGACAACGTGGGACAACGTGGGACAACGTGGGACATCGTGGGACAACGTGGGACAACGTGGGACAACGTGGGACAACGTGGGACAACGTGGGACATCGTTGGACACCGTTGGACACCGTGGGACAACGTGGGACAACGTGGGACCACGTGGGACAACGTGGGACAACGTGGGACAACGTGGGACAACGTGGGACATCGTGGGACAACGTGGGACAACGTGGGACAACGTGGGACAACGTGGGACAACGTGGGACACCGTTGGACACCGTTGGACACCGTGGGACAACGTGGGACAACGTGGGACAACGTGGGACAACGTGGGACAACGTGGGACATCGTTCGACACCGTTGGACACCGTGGGACAACGTGGGACAACGTGGGACCACGTGGGACAACGTGGGACAACGTGGGACAACGTGGGACAACGTGGGACACCGTGGGACAACGTGGGACAACGTGGGACAACGTGGGACAACGTGGGACAACGTGGGACACCGTTGGACACCGTTGGACACCGTTGGACACCGTTGGACATCGTTGGACACCGTGGGACAACGTGGGACAACGTGGGACAACGTGGGAAACCATGGAACAACGTGGGACAACGTGGGACAACGTGGGACACCGTTGGACAACGTGGGACACCGTTGGACATCGTTGGACACCGTGGGACAACGTGGGACAACGTGGGACATCGTGGGACAACGTGGGACAACGTGGGACAACGTGGGACAACGTGGGACACCGTTGGACAACGTGGGACACCGTTGGACACCGTTGGACACCGTTGGACATCGTTGGACACCGTGGGACAACGTGGGACAACGTGGGACAACGTGGGAAACCATGGAACAACGTGGGACAACGTGGGACACCGTTGGACATCGTTGGACATCGTTGGACACCGTGGGACAACGTGGGACAACGTGGGAAACCGTGGGACAACGTGGGACACCGTTGGACATCGCTGGACACCGTTGGACATCGTTGGACACCGTGGGACAACGTGGGACAACGTGGGACATCGTGGGACAACTTGGGACAACGTGGGACAACGTGGGACAACGTGGGACAACGTGGGACAACGTGGGACAACGTGGGACATCGTGGGACAACGTGGGACAACGTGGGACAACGTGGGACAACGTGGGACAACGTGGGACACCGTTGGACACCGTTGGACATCGTTGGACACCGTGGGACAACGTGGGACAACGTGGGAAAACGTGGGACAACGTGGGACACCGTTGGACATCGCTGGACACCGTTGGACATCGTTGGACACCGTGGGACAACGTGGGACAACGTGGGACAACGTGGGACAACGTGGGACAACGTGGGACAACGTGGGACAACGTGGGACAACGTGGGAAAACGTGGGACAACGTGGGACACCGTTGGACATCGCTGGACACCGTTGGACATCGTTGGACACCGTGGGACAACGTGGGACAACGTGGGACAACGTGGGACAACGTGGGACAACGTGGGACAACGTGGGACAACGTGGGACAACGTGGGACAACGTGGGACAACGTGGGACAACGTGGGACAACGTGGGACAACGTGGGACAACGTGGGACAACGTGGGACAACGTGGGACAACGTGGGACAACGTGGGACAACGTGGGACAACGTGGGACATCGTGGGACAACGTGGGACAACGTGGGACAACGTGGGACAACGTGGGACACCGTTGGACAACGTGGGACACCGTTGGACATCGTTGGACACCGTGGGACAACGTGGGACAACGTGGGACCACGTGGGACAACGTGGGACAACGTGGGACAACGTGGGACAACGTGGGACAACGTGGGACAACGTGGGACAACGTGGGACAACGTGGGACATCGTGGGACAACGTGGGACAACGTGGGACAACGTGGGACAACGTGGGACAACGTGGGACACCGTTGGACATCGTTGGACACCGTGGGACACCGTGGGACAACGTGGGACAACGTGGGACAACGTGGGACAACGTGGGACAACGTGGGAAACCATGGAACAACGTGGGACAACGTGGGACATCGTGGGACAACGTGGGACAACGTGGGACAACGTGGGACATCGTGGGACAACGTGGGACATCGTGGGACAACGTGGGACAACGTGGGACAACGTGGGACAACGTGGGACAACGTGGGACACCGTTGGACATCGTTGGACACCGTGGGACACCGTGGGACAACGTGGGACAACGTGGGACAACGTGGGACAACGTGGGACAACGTGGGACAACGTGGGACACCGTTGGACATCGTTGGACACCGTGGGACAACGTGGGACAACGTGGGACATCGTGGGACAACGTGGGACAACGTGGGACAACGTGGGACAACGTGGGACACCGTTGGACACCGTTGGACATCGTTGGACACCGTGGGACAACGTGGGACAACGTGGGACAACGTGGGACAACGTGGGACATCGTGGGACAACGTGGGACAACGTGGGACACCGTTGGACACCGTTGGACACCGTTGGACACCGTTGGACATCGTTGGACACCGTGGGACAACGTGGGACAACGTGGGACCACGTGGGACAACGTGGGACAACGTGGGACAACGTGGGACAACGTGGGACAACGTGGGACAACGTGGGACAACGTGGGACAACGTGGGACATCGTGGGACAACGTGGGACAACGTGGGACAACGTGGGACAACGTGGGACACCGTTGGACACCGTGGGACACCGTGGGACAACGTGGGACAACGTGGGACAACGTGGGACAACGTGGGACAACGTGGGAAACCATGGAACAACGTGGGACAACGTGGGACATCGTGGGACAACGTGGGACAACGTGGGACAACGTGGGACATCGTGGGACAACGTGGGACATCGTGGGACAACGTGGGACAACGTGGGACAACGTGGGACAACGTGGGACAACGTGGGACACCGCTGGACACCGTTGGACACCGTTGGACACCGTTGGACATCGTTGGACACCGTGGGACAACGTGGGACAACGTGGGACAACGTGGGAAACCATGGAACAACGTGGGACAACGTGGGACACCGTTGGACATCGTTGGACAACGTGGGACAACGTGGGACAACGTGGGACAACGTGGGACAACGTGGGACAACGTGGGACAACGTGGGACAACGTGGGACAACGTGGCACAACGTGGGACACCGTTGGACACCGTGGGACACCGTTGGACACCGTTGGACATCGTTGGACACCGTGGGACAACGTGGGACAACGTGGGACAACGTGGGACAACGTGGGACAACGTGGGACAACGTGGGACAACGTGGGACAACGTGGGACAACGTGGGACAACGTGGGACAACGTGGGACAACGTGGGACACCGTTGGACAACGTGGGACACCGTTGGACATCGTTGGACACCGTGGGACAACGTGGGACAACGTGGGACAACGTGGGAAACCATGGAACAACGTGGGACAACGTGGGACACCGTTGGACATCGTTGGACAACGTGGGACAACGTGGGACAACGTGGGACAACGTGGGACAACGTGGGACAACGTGGGACACCGTTGGACACCGTGGGACACCTTTGGACACCGTTGGACATCGTTGGACACCGTGGGACAACGTGGGACAACGTGGGACAACGTGGGACAACGTGGGACAACGTGGGACAACGTGGGACAACGTGGGACAACGTGGGACAACGTGGGACAACGTGGGACAACGTGGGACACCGTTGGACAACGTGGGACACCGTTGGACATCGTTGGACACCGTGGGACAACGTGGGACAACGTGGGACAACGTGGGACAACGTGGGACAACGTGGGACACCGTTGGACATCGTTGGACATCGTTGGACATCGTGGGACACCGTTGGACATCGTTGGACATCGTTGGACACCGTTGGACACCGTTGGACAACGTGGGACATCGTGGGACAACGTGGGACAACGTGGGACAACGTGGGACAACGTGGGACACCGTTGGACACCGTGGGACACCGTTGGACACCGTTGGACACCGTTGGACATCGTTGGACATCGTTGGACATCGTGGGACACCGTTGGACATCGTTGGACATCGTTGGACACCGTTGGACATCGTTGGACACCGTTGGACATCGTTGGACATCGTTGGACATCGTGGGACACCGTTGGACATCGTTGGACATCGTTGGACACCGTTGGACATCGTTGGACACCGTGGGACAACGTGGGACAACGTGGGACAACGTGGGAAACCATGGAACAACGTGGGACAACGTGGGACACCGTTGGACATCGTTGGACATCGTTGGACACCGTGGGACAACGTGGGACAACGTGGGACAACGTGGGACAACGTCGGACAACGTGGGACAACGTGGGACATCGTGGGACAACGTGGGACAACGTGGGACAACGTGGGACAACGTGGGACAACGTGGGATACCGTTGGACACCGTGGGACACCGTTGGACACCGTTGGACATCGTTGGACATCGTTGGACACCGTGGGACAACGTGGGACAACGTGGGACAACGTGGGAAACCATGGAACAACGTGGGACAACGTGGGACACCGTTGGACATCGTTGGACATCGTTGGACACCGTGGGACAACGTGGGACAACGTGGGACAACGTGGGACAACGTCGGACAACGTGGGACAACGTGGGACATCGTGGGACAACGTGGGACAACGTGGGACAACGTGGGACAACGTGGGACAACGTGGGATACCGTTGGACACCGTGGGACACCGTTGGACACCGTTGGACATCGTTGGACACCGTGGGACAACGTGGGACAACGTGGGACAACGTGGGACAACGTGGGACATCGTGGGACAACGTGGGACAACGTGGGACAACGTGGGACAACGTGGGACATCGTGGGACAACGTGGGACAACGTGGGACAACGTGGGACATCGTGGGACAACGTGGGACAACGTGGGACAACGTGGGACAACGTGGGACACCGTTGGACACCGTTGGACACCGTTGGACACCGTGGGACAACGTGGGACAACGTGGGACAACGTGGGACAACGTGGGACAACGTGGGACACCGTTGGACATCGCTGGACACCGTTGGACATCGTTGGACACCGTGGGACAACGTGGGACAACGTGGGACAACGTGGGACAACGTGGGACAACGTGGGACAACGTGGGACAACGTGGGACAACGTGGGACAACGTGGGACATCGTGGGACAACGTGGGACAACGTGGGACAACGTGGGACAACGTGGGACATCGTTGGACACCGTTGGACACCGTGGGACAACGTGGGACAACGTGGGACAACGTGGGACAACGTGGGACAACGTGGGACAACGTGGGACAACGTGGGACAACGTGGGACATCGTGGGACAACGTGGGACAACGTGGGACAACGTGGGACAACGTGGGACAACGTGGGACACCGTTGGACATCGTTGGACACCGTTGGACACCGTTGGACACCGTTGGACATCGTTGGACACCGTGGGACAACGTGGGACAACGTGGGACAACGTGGGAAACCATGGAACAACGTGGGACAACGTGGGACACCGTTGGACATCGTTGGACAACGTGGGACAACGTGGGACAACGTGGGACAACGTGGGACAACGTGGGACAACGTGGGACAACGTGGGACACCGTTGGACACCGTGGGACACCGTTGGACACCGTTGGACATCGTTGGACACCGTGGGACAACGTGGGACAACGTGGGACAACGTGGGACAACGTGGGACAACGTGGGACAACGTGGGACAACGTGGGACAACGTGGGACAACGTGGGACAACGTGGGACAACGTGGGACATCGTGGGACAACGTGGGACAACGTGGGACAACGTGGGACAACGTGGGACACCGTTGGACAACGTGGGACACCGTTGGACATCGTTGGACACCGTGGGACAACGTGGGACAACGTGGGACATCGTGGGACAACGTGGGACAACGTGGGACACCGTTGGACACCGTTGGACATCGTTGGACACCGTGGGACAACGTGGGACAACGTGGGACAACGTGGGACAACGTGGGACAACGTGGGACAACGTGGGACAACGTGGGACATCGTGGGACAACGTGGGACAACGTGGGACAACGTGGGACAACGTGGGACACCGTTGGACAACGTGGGACACCGTGGGACAACGTGGGACAACGTGGGACAACGTGGGACAACGTGGGACAACGTGGGACAACGTGGGACAACGTGGGACAACGTGGGACAACGTGGGACAACGTGGGACATCGTGGGACAACGTGGGACAACGTGGGACAACGTGGGACAACGTGGGACACCGTTGGACAACGTGGGACACCGTTGGACATCGTTGGACACCGTGGGACAACGTGGGACAACGTGGGACCACGTGGGACAACGTGGGACAACGTGGGACAACGTGGGACACCGTTGGACATCGTTGGACACCGTGGGACAACGTGGGACAACGTGGGACACCGTTGGACACCGTTGGACACCGTTGGACACCGTTGGACATCGTTGGACACCGTGGGACAACGTGGGACAACGTGGGACAACGTGGGAAACCATGGAACAACGTGGGACAACGTGGGACACCGTTGGACATCGTTGGACAACGTGGGACAACGTGGGACAACGTGGGACAACGTGGGACAACGTGGGACAACGTGGGACAACGTGGGACACCGTTGGACACCGTGGGACACCGTTGGACACCGTTGGACATCGTTGGACACCGTGGGACAACGTGGGACAACGTGGGACAACGTGGGACAACGTGGGACAACGTGGGACAACGTGGGACAACGTGGGACAACGTGGGACAACGTGGGACAACGTGGGACATCGTGGGACAACGTGGGACAACGTGGGACAACGTGGGACAACGTGGGACAACGTGGGACAACGTAGGACAACGTGGGACACCGTTGGACACCGTGGGACACCTTTGGACACCGTTGGACATCGTTGGACACCGTGGGACAACGTGGGACAACGTGGGACAACGTGGACAACGTGGGACAACGTGGGACAACGTGGGACAACGTGGGACAACGTGGGACAACGTGGGACAACGTGGGACAACGTGGGACAACGTGGGACACCGTTGGACAACGTGGGACACCGTTGGACATCGTTGGACACCGTGGGACAACGTGGGACAACGTGGGACAACGTGGGACAACGTGGGACACCGTTGGACATCGTTGGACATCGTTGGACATCGTGGGACACCGTTGGACATCGTTGGACATCGTTGGACACCGTTGGACACCGTTGGACAACGTGGGACATCGTGGGACAACGTGGGACAACGTGGGACAACGTGGGACAACGTGGGACACCGTTGGACACCGTGGGACACCGTTGGACACCGTTGGACACCGTTGGACATCGTTGGACATCGTTGGACATCGTGGGACACCGTTGGACATCGTTGGACATCGTTGGACACCGTTGGACATCGTTGGACACCGTTGGACATCGTTGGACATCGTTGGACATCGTGGGACACCGTTGGACATCGTTGGACATCGTTGGACACCGTTGGACATCGTTGGACATCGTTGGACATCGTTGGACACCGTTGGACACCGTTGGACACCGTTGGACATCGTTGGACACCGTGGGACAACGTGGGACAACGTGGGACAACGTGGGACAACGTGGGACAACGTGGGACATCGTGGGACAACGTGGGACAACGTGGGACAACGTGGGACAACGTGGGACAACGTGGGACACCGTTGGACACCGTGGGACACCGTTGGACACCGTTGGACATCGTTGGACACCGTGGGACAACGTGGGACAACGTGGGACAACGTGGGACAACGTGGGACATCGTGGGACAACGTGGGACAACGTGGGACAACGTGGGACAGCGTGGGACATCGTGGGACAACGTGGGACAACGTGGGACAACGTGGGACATCGTGGGACAACGTGGGACAACGTGGGACAACGTGGGACAACGTGGGACAACGTGGGACACCGTTGGACACCGTTGGACACCGTTGGACATCGTTGGACACCGTGGGACAACGTGGGACAACGTGGGACAACGTGGGAAACCATGGAACAACGTGGGACAACGTGGGACACCGTTGGACATCGTTGGACATCGTTGGACACCGTGGGACAACGTGGGACAACGTGGGACAACGTGGGACAACGTCGGACAACGTGGGACAACGTGGGACATCGTGGGACAACGTGGGACAACGTGGGACAACGTGGGACAACGTGGGACAACGTGGGACACCGTTGGACACCGTGGGACACCGTTGGACACCGTTGGACATCGTTGGACTCCGTGGGACAACGTGGGACAACGTGGGACAACGTGGGACAACGTGGGACAACGTGGGACATCGTGGGACAACGTGGGACAACGTGGGACAACGTGGGACAACGTGGGACATCGTGGGACAACGTGGGACAACGTGGGACAACGTGGGACATCGTGGGACACCGTTGGACATCGCTGGACACCGTTGGACATCGTTGGACACCGTGGGACAACGTGGGACAACGTGGGACAACGTGGGACAACGTGGGACAACGTGGGACAACGTGGGACAACGTGGGACAACGTGGGACATCGTGGGACAACGTGGGACAACGTGGGACAACGTGGGACATCGTGGGACACCGTTGGACATCGCTGGACACCGTTGGACATCGTTGGACACCGTGGGACAACGTGGGACAACGTGGGACAACGTGGGACAACGTGGGACAACGTGGGACAACGTGGGACAACGTGGGACAACGTGGGACAACGTGGGACAACGTGGGACAACGTGGGACAACGTGGGACAACGTGGGACATCGTGGGACAACGTGGGACAACGTGGGACAACGTGGGACAACGTGGGACAACGTGGGACACCGTTGGACACCGTTGGACAACGTGGGACACCGTGGGACAACGTGGGACAACGTGGGACAACGTGGGACAACGTGGGACAACGTGGGACAACGTGGGACAACGTGGGACAACGTGGGACACCGTGGGACAACGTGGGACAACGTGGGACACCGTTGGACACCGTTGGACACCGTTGGACACCGTTGGACATCGTTGGACACCGTGGGACAACGTGGGACAACGTGGGACAACGTGGGAAACCATGGAACAACGTGGGACAACGTGGGACACCGTTGGACATCGTTGGACAACGTGGGACAACGTGGGACAACGTGGGACAACGTGGGACAACGTGGGACAACGTGGGACAACGTGGGACACCGTTGGACACCGTGGGACACCGTTGGACACCGTTGGACATCGTTGGACACCGTGGGACAACGTGGGACAACGTGGGACAACGTGGGACAACGTGGGACAACGTGGGACAACGTGGGACAACGTGGGACAACGTGGGACAACGTGGGACAACGTGGGACATCGTGGGACAACGTGGGACAACGTGGGACAACGTGGGACAACGTGGGACAACGTGGGACAACGTGGGACAACGTGGGACACCGTTGGACACCGTGGGACACCTTTGGACACCGTTGGACATCGTTGGACACCGTGGGACAACGTGGGACAACGTGGGACAACGTGGACAACGTGGGACAACGTGGGACAACGTGGGACAACGTGGGACAACGTGGGACAACGTGGGACAACGTGGGACAACGTGGGACAACGTGGGACACCGTTGGACAACGTGGGACACCGTTGGACATCGTTGGACACCGTGGGACAACGTGGGACAACGTGGGACAACGTGGGACAACGTGGGACACCGTTGGACATCGTTGGACATCGTTGGACATCGTGGGACACCGTTGGACATCGTTGGACATCGTTGGACACCGTTGGACACCGTTGGACAACGTGGGACATCGTGGGACAACGTGGGACAACGTGGGACAACGTGGGACAACGTGGGACACCGTTGGACACCGTGGGACACCGTTGGACACCGTTGGACACCGTTGGACATCGTTGGACATCGTTGGACATCGTGGGACACCGTTGGACATCGTTGGACATCGTTGGACACCGTTGGACATCGTTGGACACCGTTGGACATCGTTGGACATCGTTGGACATCGTGGGACACCGTTGGACATCGTTGGACATCGTTGGACACCGTTGGACATCGTTGGACATCGTTGGACATCGTTGGACACCGTTGGACACCGTTGGACACCGTTGGACATCGTTGGACACCGTGGGACAACGTGGGACAACGTGGGACAACGTGGGACAACGTGGGACATCGTGGGACAACGTGGGACAACGTGGGACAACGTGGGACAGCGTGGGACATCGTGGGACAACGTGGGACAACGTGGGACAACGTGGGACATCGTGGGACAACGTGGGACAACGTGGGACAACGTGGGACAACGTGGGACAACGTGGGACACCGTTGGACACCGTTGGACACCGTTGGACACCGTTGGACATCGTTGGACACCGTGGGACAACGTGGGACAACGTGGGACAACGTGGGAAACCATGGAACAACGTGGGACAACGTGGGACACCGTTGGACATCGTTGGACATCGTTGGACAC
Organism: Bombus terrestris; assembly: GCF_910591885.1. NCBI lineage: Eukaryota > Metazoa > Arthropoda > Insecta > Hymenoptera > Apidae > Bombus > Bombus terrestris. The sequence continues at coordinate 48,573 of NW_025963673.1, forward strand.
CGTGGGACAACGTGGGACAACGTGGGACAACGTGGGACAACGTCGGACAACGTGGGACAACGTGGGACATCGTGGGACAACGTGGGACAACGTGGGACAACGTGGGACAACGTGGGACAACGTGGGACACCGTTGGACACCGTGGGACACCGTTGGACACCGTTGGACATCGTTGGACTCCGTGGGACAACGTGGGACAACGTGGGACAACGTGGGACAACGTGGGACAACGTGGGACATCGTGGGACAACGTGGGACAACGTGGGACAACGTGGGACAACGTGGGACATCGTGGGACAACGTGGGACAACGTGGGACAACGTGGGACATCGTGGGACACCGTTGGACATCGCTGGACACCGTTGGACATCGTTGGACACCGTGGGACAACGTGGGACAACGTGGGACAACGTGGGACAACGTGGGACAACGTGGGACAACGTGGGACAACGTGGGACAACGTGGGACAACGTGGGACATCGTGGGACAACGTGGGACAACGTGGGACAACGTGGGACAACGTGGGACATCGTTGGACACCGTTGGACACCGTGGGACAACGTGGGACAACGTGGGACAACGTGGGACAACGTGGGACAACGTGGGACAACGTGGGACAACGTGGGACAACGTGGGACAACGTGGGACAACGTGGGACAACGTGGGACAACGTGGGACACCGTTGGACACCGTGGGACACCGTTGGACACCGTTGGACATCGTTGGACTCCGTGGGACAACGTGGGACAACGTGGGACAACGTGGGACAACGTGGGACAACGTGGGACATCGTGGGACAACGTGGGACAACGTGGGACAACGTGGGACAACGTGGGACATCGTGGGACAACGTGGGACAACGTGGGACAACGTGGGACATCGTGGGACACCGTTGGACATCGCTGGACACCGTTGGACATCGTTGGACACCGTGGGACAACGTGGGACAACGTGGGACAACGTGGGACAACGTGGGACAACGTGGGACAACGTGGGACAACGTGGGACAACGTGGGACAACGTGGGACAACGTGGGACAACGTGGGACAACGTGGGACAACGTGGGACATCGTGGGACAACGTGGGACAACGTGGGACAACGTGGGACAACGTGGGACAACGTGGGACACCGTTGGACATCGTTGGACACCGTGGGACAACGTGGGACACCGTTGGACATCGTTGGACACCGTGGGACAACGTGGGACAACGTGGGACAACGTGGGACACCGTTGGACACCGTTGGACACCGTTGGACACCGTTGGACACCGTTGGACATCGTTGGACACCGTGGGACAACGTGGGACAACGTGGGACAACGTGGGAAACCATGGAACAACGTGGGACAACGTGGGACACCGTTGGACATCGTTGGACAACGTGGGACAACGTGGGACAACGTGGGACAACGTGGGACAACGTGGGACAACGTGGGACAACGTGGGACACCGTTGGACACCGTGGGACACCGTTGGACACCGTTGGACATCGTTGGACACCGTGGGACAACGTGGGACAACGTGGGACAACGTGGGACAACGTGGGACAACGTGGGACAACGTGGGACAACGTGGGACAACGTGGGACAACGTGGGACAAAGTGGGACATCGTGGGACAACGTGGGACAACGTGGGACAACGTGGGACAACGTGGGACACCGTTGGACAACGTGGGACACCGTTGGACATCGTTGGACACCGTGGGACAACGTGGGACAACGTGGGACAACGTGGGACATCGTGGGACAACGTGGGACAACGTGGGACATCGTGGGACAACGTGGGACAACGTGGGACACCGTTGGACACCGTTGGACACCGTTGGACACCGTTGGACACCGTTGGACATCGTTGGACACCGTGGGACAACGTGGGACAACGTGGGACAACGTGGGAAACCATGGAACAACGTGGGACAACGTGGGACACCGTTGGACATCGTTGGACAACGTGGGACAACGTGGGACAACGTGGGACAACGTGGGACAACGTGGGACAACGTGGGACAACGTGGGACACCGTTGGACACCGTGGGACATCGTTGGACACCGTGGGACAACGTGGGACAACGTGGGACAACGTGGGACAACGTGGGACAACGTGGGACAACGTGGGACAACGTGGGACAACGTGGGACAACGTGGGACAACGTGGGACAACGTGGGACAACGTGGGACAACGTGGGACAACGTGGGACACCGTTGGACACCGTGGGACATCGTTGGACACCGTGGGACAACGTGGGACAACGTGGGACAACGTGGGACAACGTGGGACAACGTGGGACAACGTGGGACAACGTGGGACAACGTGGGACAACGTGGGACAACGTGGGACAACGTGGGACAACGTGGGACAACGTGGGACAACGTGGGACAACGTGGGACAACGTGGGACAACGTGGGACAACGTGGGACAACGTGGGACAACGTGGGACAACGTGGGACAACGTGGGACAACGTGGGACAACGTGGGACATCGTGGGACAACGTGGGACAACGTGGGACAACGTGGGACAACGTGGGACATCGTTGGACACCGTTGGACACCGTGGGACAACGTGGGACAACGTGGGACAACGTGGGACAACGTGGGACAACGTGGGACAACGTGGGACAACGTGGGACAACGTGGGACAACGTGGGACAACGTGGGACAACGTGGGACAACGTGGGACAACGTGGGACAACGTGGGACATCGTGGGACAACGTGGGACAACGTGGGACAACGTGGGACAACGTGGGACAACGTGGGACACCGTTGGACACCGTTGGACACCGTTGGACACCGTTGGACACCGTTGGACATCGTTGGACACCGTGGGACAACGTGGGACAACGTGGGACAACGTGGGAAACCATGGAACAACGTGGGACAACGTGGGACACCGTTGGACATCGTTGGACATCGTTGGACACCGTGGGACAACGTGGGACAACGTGGGACAACGTGGGACAACGTCGGACAACGTGGGACAACGTGGGACATCGTGGGACAACGTGGGACAACGTGGGACAACGTGGGACAACGTGGGACAACGTGGGACACCGTTGGACACCGTGGGACACCGTTGGACACCGTTGGACATCGTTGGACTCCGTGGGACAACGTGGGACAACGTGGGACAACGTGGGACAACGTGGGACAACGTGGGACATCGTGGGACAACGTGGGACAACGTGGGACAACGTGGGACAACGTGGGACATCGTGGGACAACGTGGGACAACGTGGGACAACGTGGGACATCGTGGGACACCGTTGGACATCGCTGGACACCGTTGGACATCGTTGGACACCGTGGGACAACGTGGGACAACGTGGGACAACGTGGGACAACGTGGGACAACGTGGGACAACGTGGGACAACGTGGGACAACGTGGGACAACGTGGGACAACGTGGGACAACGTGGGACAACGTGGGACAACGTGGGACATCGTGGGACAACGTGGGACAACGTGGGACAACGTGGGACAACGTGGGACAACGTGGGACACCGTTGGACATCGTTGGACACCGTGGGACAACGTGGGACAACGTGGGACAACGTGGGACACCATTGGACACCGTTGGACACCGTTGGACACCGTTGGACACCGTTGGACATCGTTGGACACCGTGGGACAACGTGGGACAACGTGGGACAACGTGGGAAACCATGGAACAACGTGGGACAACGTGGGACACCGTTGGACATCGTTGGACAACGTGGGACAACGTGGGACAACGTGGGACAACGTGGGACAACGTGGGACAACGTGGGACAACGTGGGACACCGTTGGACACCGTGGGACACCGTTGGACACCGTTGGACATCGTTGGACACCGTGGGACAACGTGGGACAACGTGGGACAACGTGGGACAACGTGGGACAACGTGGGACAACGTGGGACAACGTGGGACAACGTGGGACAACGTGGGACAAAGTGGGACATCGTGGGACAACGTGGGACAACGTGGGACATCGTGGGACAACGTGGGACAACGTGGGACAACGTGGGACAACGTGGGACATCGTGGGACAACGTGGGACAACGTGGGACACCGTTGGACAACGTGGGACACCGTTGGACATCGTTGGACACCGTGGGACAACGTGGGACAACGTGGGACAACGTGGGACATCGTGGGACAACGTGGGACAACGTGGGACATCGTGGGACAACGTGGGACAACGTGGGACACCGTTGGACACCGTTGGACACCGTTGGACACCGTTGGACACCGTTGGACATCGTTGGACACCGTGGGACAACGTGGGACAACGTGGGACAACGTGGGAAACCATGGAACAACGTGGGACAACGTGGGACACCGTTGGACATCGTTGGACAACGTGGGACAACGTGGGACAACGTGGGACAACGTGGGACAACGTGGGACAACGTGGGACAACGTGGGACACCGTTGGACACCGTGGGACATCGTTGGACACCGTGGGACAACGTGGGACAACGTGGGACAACGTGGGACAACGTGGGACAACGTGGGACAACGTGGGACAACGTGGGACAACGTGGGACAACGTGGGACAACGTGGGACAACGTGGGACAACGTGGGACAACGTGGGACAACGTGGGACAACGTGGGACAACGTGGGACAACGTGGGACAACGTGGGACAACGTGGGACATCGTGGGACAACGTGGGACAACGTGGGACAACGTGGGACAACGTGGGACAACGTGGGACATCGTTGGACACCGTTGGACATCGTTGGACACCGTGGGACAACGTGGGACAACGTGGGACAACGTGGGACAACGTGGGACAACGTGGGTCAACGTGGGACAACGTGGGACAACGTGGGACAACGTGGGACAACGTGGGACAACGTGGGACAACGTGGGACAACGTGGGACAACGTGGGACAACGTGGGACAACGTGGGACAACGTGGGACATCGTGGGACAACGTGGGACAACGTGGGACAACGTGGGACATCGTGGGACAACGTGGGACAACGTGGGACAACGTGGGACAACGTGGGACACCGTTGGACACCGTTGGACACCGTTGGACACCGTTGGACATCGTTGGACACCGTGGGACAACGTGGGACAACGTGGGACAACGTGGGAAACCATGGAACAACGTGGGACAACGTGGGACACCGTTGGACATCGTTGGACATCGTTGGACACCGTGGGTCAACGTGGGACAACGTGGGAAAACGTGGGACAACGTGGGACACCGTTGGACATCGCTGGACACCGTTGGACATCGTTGGACACCGCGGGACAACGTGGGACAACGTGGGACAACGTGGGACAACGTGGGACAACGTGGGACAACGTGGGACAACGTGGGACAACGTGGGAAAACGTGGGACAACGTGGGACACCGTTGGACATCGCTGGACACCGTTGGACATCGTTGGACACCGTGGGACAACGTGGGACAACGTGGGACAACGTGGGACAACGTGGGACAACGTGGGACAACGTGGGACAACGTGGGACAACGTGGGACAACGTGGGACAACGTGGGACAACGTGGGACAACGTGGGACAACGTGGGACAACGTGGGACATCGTGGGACAACGTGGGACAACGTGGGACAACGTGGGACAACGTGGGACATCGTTGGACACCGTTGGACACCGTGGGACAACGTGGGACAACGTGGGACACCGTTGGACACCGTTGGACACCGTTGGACACCGTTGGACACCGTTGGACATCGTTGGACACCGTGGGACAACGTGGGACAACGTGGGACAACGTGGGAAACCATGGAACAACGTGGGACAACGTGGGACACCGTTGGACATCGTTGGACATCGTTGGACACCGTGGGACAACGTGGGACAACGTGGGACAACGTGGGACAACGTGGGACAACGTGGGACAACGTGGGACATCGTGGGACAACGTGGGACAACGTGGGACAACGTGGGACAACGTGGGACATCGTGGGACAACGTGGGACAACGTGGGACAACGTGGGACAACGTGGGACATCGTGGGACAACGTGGGACAACGTGGGACACCGTGGGACATCGCGGGACACCGTTGGACATCGCTGGACACCGTTGGACATCGTTGGACACCGTGGGACAACGTGGGACAACGTGGGACAACGTGGGACAACGTGGGACAACGTGGGACAACGTGGGACAACGTGGGACAACGTGGGACAACGTGGGACATCGTGGGACAACGTGGGACAACGTGGGACACCGTTGGACAACGTGGGACACCGTGGGACAACGTGGGACAACGTGGGACATCGTTGGACACCGTTGGACATCGTTGGACACCGTGGGACAACGTGGGACAACGTGGGACAACGTGGGACAACGTGGGACAACGTGGGACAACGTGGGACAACGTGGGACAACGTGGGACAACGTGGGACAACGTGGGACAACGTGGGACAACGTGGGACAACGTGGGACAACGTGGGACAACGTGGGACAACGTGGGACAACGTGGGACATCGTGGGACAACGTGGGACAACGTGGGACAACGTGGGACATCGTGGGACAACGTGGGACAACGTGGGACAACGTGGGACAACGTGGGACACCGTTGGACACCGTTGGACACCGTTGGACACCGTTGGACATCGTTGGACACCGTGGGACAACGTGGGACAACGTGGGACAACGTGGGAAACCATGGAACAACGTGGGACAACGTGGGACACCGTTGGACATCGTTGGACATCGTTGGACACCGTGGGACAACGTGGGACAACGTGGGAAAACGTGGGACAACGTGGGACACCGTTGGACATCGCTGGACACCGTTGGACATCGTTGGACACCGCGGGACAACGTGGGACAACGTGGGACAACGTGGGACAACGTGGGACATCGTGGGACAACGTGGGACAACGTGGGACAACGTGGGACATCGTGGGACAACGTGGGACAACGTGGGACAACGTGGGACAACGTGGGACACCGTTGGACACCGTTGGACACCGTTGGACACCGTTGGACATCGTTGGACACCGTGGGACAACGTGGGACAACGTGGGACAACGTGGGAAACCATGGAACAACGTGGGACAACGTGGGACACCGTTGGACACCGTTGGACACCGTTGGACATCGTTGGACACCGTGGGACAACGTGGGACAACGTGGGACAACGTGGGAAACCATGGAACAACGTGGGACAACGTGGGACACCGTTGGACATCGTTGGACACCGTTGGACATCGTTGGACACCGTGGGACAACGTGGGACAACGTGGGACAACGTGGGAAACCATGGAACAACGTGGGACAACGTGGGACACCGTTGGACATCGTTGGACATCGTTGGACACCGTGGGACAACGTGGGACAACGTGGGACAACGTGGGACAACGTGGGACAACGTGGGTCAACGTGGGACAACGTGGGACAACGTGGGACAACGTGGGACAACGTGGGACAACGTGGGACAACGTGGGACAACGTGGGACAACGTGGGACAACGTGGGACAACGTGGGACAACGTGGGACATCGTGGGACAACGTGGGACAACGTGGGACAACGTGGGACATCGTGGGACAACGTGGGACAACGTGGGACAACGTGGGACAACGTGGGACACCGTTGGACACCGTTGGACACCGTTGGACACCGTTGGACATCGTTGGACACCGTGGGACAACGTGGGACAACGTGGGACAACGTGGGAAACCATGGAACAACGTGGGACAACGTGGGACACCGTTGGACATCGTTGGACATCGTTGGACACCGTGGGTCAACGTGGGACAACGTGGGAAAACGTGGGACAACGTGGGACACCGTTGGACATCGCTGGACACCGTTGGACATCGTTGGACACCGCGGGACAACGTGGGACAACGTGGGACAACGTGGGACAACGTGGGACAACGTGGGACAACGTGGGACAACGTGGGACAACGTGGGAAAACGTGGGACAACGTGGGACACCGTTGGACATCGCTGGACACCGTTGGACATCGTTGGACACCGTGGGACAACGTGGGACAACGTGGGACAACGTGGGACAACGTGGGACAACGTGGGACAACGTGGGACAACGTGGGACAACGTGGGACAACGTGGGACAACGTGGGACAACGTGGGACAACGTGGGACAACGTGGGACAACGTGGGACATCGTGGGACAACGTGGGACAACGTGGGACAACGTGGGACAACGTGGGACATCGTTGGACACCGTTGGACACCGTGGGACAACGTGGGACAACGTGGGACACCGTTGGACACCGTTGGACACCGTTGGACACCGTTGGACACCGTTGGACATCGTTGGACACCGTGGGACAACGTGGGACAACGTGGGACAACGTGGGAAACCATGGAACAACGTGGGACAACGTGGGACACCGTTGGACATCGTTGGACATCGTTGGACACCGTGGGACAACGTGGGACAACGTGGGACAACGTGGGACAACGTCGGACAACGTGGGACAACGTGGGACATCGTGGGACAACGTGGGACAACGTGGGACAACGTGGGACAACGTGGGACAACGTGGGACACCGTTGGACACCGTGGGACACCGTTGGACACCGTTGGACATCGTTGGACTCCGTGGGACAACGTGGGACAACGTGGGACAACGTGGGACAACGTGGGACAACGTGGGACATCGTGGGACAACGTGGGACAACGTGGGACAACGTGGGACAACGTGGGACATCGTGGGACAACGTGGGACAACGTGGGACAACGTGGGACAACGTGGGACATCGTGGGACAACGTGGGACAACGTGGGACAACGTGGGACATCGTGGGACACCGTTGGACATCGCTGGACACCGTTGGACATCGTTGGACACCGTGGGACAACGTGGGACAACGTGGGACAACGTGGGACAACGTGGGACAACGTGGGACAACGTGGGACAACGTGGGACAACGTGGGACAACGTGGGACAACGTGGGACAACGTGGGACAACGTGGGACAACGTGGGACATCGTGGGACAACGTGGGACAACGTGGGACAACGTGGGACAACGTGGGACAACGTGGGACACCGTTGGACATCGTTGGACACCGTGGGACAACGTGGGACAACGTGGGACATCGTTGGACACCGTTGGACATCGTTGGACACCGTGGGACAACGTGGGACAACGTGGGACAACGTGGGACAACGTGGGACAACGTGGGAAACCATGGAACAACGTGGGACAACGTGGGACACCGTTGGACATCGTTGGACAACGTGGGACAACGTGGGACAACGTGGGACAACGTGGGACAACGTGGGACAACGTGGGACAACGTGGGACATCGTGGGACAACGTGGGACAACGTGGGACAACGTGGGACATCGTGGGACAACGTGGGACAACGTGGGACAACGTGGGACAACGTGGGACACCGTTGGACACCGTTGGACACCGTTGGACACCGTTGGACATCGTTGGACACCGTGGGACAACGTGGGACAACGTGGGACAACGTGGGAAACCATGGAACAACGTGGGACAACGTGGGACACCGTTGGACATCGTTGGACATCGTTGGACACCGTGGGACAACGTGGGACAACGTGGGAAAACGTGGGACAACGTGGGACACCGTTGGACATCGCTGGACACCGTTGGACATCGTTGGACACCGCGGGACAACGTGGGACAACGTGGGACAACGTGGGACAACGTGGGACAACGTGGGACAACGTGGGACAACGTGGGACAACGTGGGAAAACGTGGGACAACGTGGGACACCGTTGGACATCGCTGGACACCGTTGGACATCGTTGGACACCGTGGGACAACGTGGGACAACGTGGGACAACGTGGGACAACGTGGGACAACGTGGGACAACGTGGGACAACGTGGGACAACGTGGGACAACGTGGGACAACGTGGGACAACGTGGGACAACGTGGGACAACGTGGGACATCGTGGGACAACGTGGGACAACGTGGGACAACGTGGGACAACGTGGGACATCGTTGGACACCGTTGGACACCGTGGGACAACGTGGGACAACGTGGGACACCGTTGGACACCGTTGGACACCGTTGGACACCGTTGGACACCGTTGGACATCGTTGGACACCGTGGGACAACGTGGGACAACGTGGGACAACGTGGGAAACCATGGAACAACGTGGGACAACGTGGGACACCGTTGGACATCGTTGGACATCGTTGGACACCGTGGGACAACGTGGGACAACGTGGGACAACGTGGGACAACGTCGGACAACGTGGGACAACGTGGGACATCGTGGGACAACGTGGGACAACGTGGGACAACGTGGGACAACGTGGGACAACGTGGGACACCGTTGGACACCGTGGGACACCGTTGGACACCGTTGGACATCGTTGGACTCCGTGGGACAACGTGGGACAACGTGGGACAACGTGGGACAACGTGGGACATCGTGGGACAACGTGGGACAACGTGGGACAACGTGGGACAACGTGGGACATCGTGGGACAACGTGGGACAACGTGGGACAACGTGGGACATCGTGGGACACCGTTGGACATCGCTGGACACCGTTGGACATCGTTGGACACCGTGGGACAACGTGGGACAACGTGGGACAACGTGGGACAACGTGGGACAACGTGGGACAACGTGGGACAACGTGGGACAACGTGGGACAACGTGGGACAACGTGGGACAACGTGGGACAACGTGGGACAACGTGGGACATCGTGGGACAACGTGGGACAACGTGGGACAACGTGGGACAACGTGGGACAACGTGGGACACCGTTGGACATCGTTGGACACCCTGGGACAACGTGGGACAACGTGGGACAACGTGGGACACCGTTGGACACCGTTGGACACCGTTGGACACCGTTGGACACCGTTGGACATCGTTGGACACCGTGGGACAACGTGGGACAACGTGGGACAACGTGGGAAACCATGGAACAACGTGGGACAACGTGGGACACCGTTGGACATCGTTGGACAACGTGGGACAACGTGGGACAACGTGGGACAACGTGGGACAACGTGGGACAACGTGGGACAACGTGGGACACCGTTGGACACCGTGGGACACCGTTGGACACCGTTGGACATCGTTGGACACCGTGGGACAACGTGGGACAACGTGGGACAACGTGGGACAACGTGGGACAACGTGGGACAACGTGGGACACCGTTGGACACCGTTGGACACCGTTGGACACCGTTGGACATCGTTGGACACCGTGGGACAACGTGGGACAACGTGGGACAACGTGGGAAACCATGGAACAACGTGGGACAACGTGGGACACCGTTGGACATCGTTGGACAACGTGGGACAACGTGGGACAACGTGGGACAACGTGGGACAACGTGGGACAACGTGGGACAACGTGGGACAACGTGGGACAACGTGGGACAACGTGGGACAACGTGGGACAACGTGGGACAACGTGGGACAACGTGGGACAACGTGGGACATCGTGGGACAACGTGGGACAACGTGGGACAACGTGGGACATCGTGGGACAACGTGGGACAACGTGGGACAACGTGGGACAACGTGGGACACCGTTGGACACCGTTGGACACCGTTGGACACCATTGGACATCGTTGGACACCGTGGGACAACGTGGGACAACGTGGGACAACGTGGGAAACCATGGAACAACGTGGGACAACGTGGGACACCGTTGGACATCGTTGGACATCGTTGGACACCGTGGGACAACGTGGGACAACGTGGGACAACGTGGGACAGCGTGGGACAACGTGGGACAACGTGGGACATCGTGGGACAACGTGGGACAACGTGGGACAACGTGGGACATCGTGGGACAACGTGGGACAACGTGGGACAACGTGGGACAACGTGGGACACCGTTGGACACCGTTGGACACCGTTGGACACCGTTGGACATCGTTGGACACCGTGGGACAACGTGGGACAACGTGGGACAACGTGGGAAACCATGGAACAACGTGGGACAACGTGGGACACCGTTGGACATCGTTGGACATCGTTGGACACCGTGGGACAACGTGGGACAACGTGGGACAACGTGGGACAACGTGGGACAACGTGGGACAACGTGGGACAACGTGGGACAACGTGGGACAACGTGGGACAACGTGGGACAACGTGGGACATCGTGGGACAACGTGGGACAACGTGGGACAACGTGGGACATCGTGGGACAACGTGGGACAACGTGGGACAACGTGGGACAACGTGGGACACCGTTGGACACCGTTGGACACCGTTGGACACCGTTGGACATCGTTGGACACCGTGGGACAACGTGGGACAACGTGGGACAACGTGGGACACCATGGAACAACGTGGGACAACGTGGGACACCGTTGGACATCGTTGGACATCGTTGGACACCGTGGGTCAACGTGGGACAACGTGGGAAAACGTGGGACAACGTGGGACACCGTTGGACATCGCTGGACACCGTTGGACATCGTTGGACACCGCGGGACAACGTGGGACAACGTGGGACAACGTGGGACAACGTGGGACAACGTGGGACAACGTGGGACAACGTGGGACAACGTGGGAAAACGTGGGACAACGTGGGACACCGTTGGACATCGCTGGACACCGTTGGACATCGTTGGACACCGTGGGACAACGTGGGACAACGTGGGACAACGTGGGACAACGTGGGACAACGTGGGACAACGTGGGACAACGTGGGACAACGTGGGACAACGTGGGACAACGTGGGACAACGTGGGACAACGTGGGACAACGTGGGACAACGTGGGACATCGTGGGACAACGTGGGACAACGTGGGACAACGTGGGACAACGTGGGACATCGTTGGACACCGTTGGACACCGTGGGACAACGTGGGACAACGTGGGACACCGTTGGACACCGTTGGACACCGTTGGACACCGTTGGACACCGTTGGACATCGTTGGACACCGTGGGACAACGTGGGACAACGTGGGACAACGTGGGAAACCATGGAACAACGTGGGACAACGTGGGACACCGTTGGACATCGTTGGACATCGTTGGACACCGTGGGACAACGTGGGACAACGTGGGACAACGTGGGACAACGTCGGACAACGTGGGACAACGTGGGACATCGTGGGACAACGTGGGACAACGTGGGACAACGTGGGACAACGTGGGACAACGTGGGACACCGTTGGACACCGTGGGACACCGTTGGACACCGTTGGACATCGTTGGACTCCGTGGGACAACGTGGGACAACGTGGGACAACGTGGGACAACGTGGGACAACGTGGGACATCGTGGGACAACGTGGGACAACGTGGGACAACGTGGGACAACGTGGGACATCGTGGGACAACGTGGGACAACGTGGGACAACGTGGGACAACGTGGGACATCGTGGGACAACGTGGGACAACGTGGGACAACGTGGGACATCGTGGGACACCGTTGGACATCGCTGGACACCGTTGGACATCGTTGGACACCGTGGGACAACGTGGGACAACGTGGGACAACGTGGGACAACGTGGGACAACGTGGGACAACGTGGGACAACGTGGGACAACGTGGGACAACGTGGGACATCGTGGGACAACGTGGGACAACGTGGGACACCGTTGGACATCGTTGGACACCGTGGGACAACGTGGGACAACGTGGGACATCGTTGGACACCGTTGGACATCGTTGGACACCGTGGGACAACGTGGGACAACGTGGGACAACGTGGGACAACGTGGGACAACGTGGGACAACGTGGGACAACGTGGGACAACGTGGGACAACGTGGGACAACGTGGGACAACGTGGGACAACGTGGGACAACGTGGGACAACGTGGGACAACGTGGGACAACGTGGGACAACGTGGGACATCGTGGGACAACGTGGGACAACGTGGGACAACGTGGGACATCGTGGGACAACGTGGGACAACGTGGGACAACGTGGGACAACGTGGGACACCGTTGGACACCGTTGGACACCGTTGGACACCGTTGGACATCGTTGGACACCGTGGGACAACGTGGGACAACGTGGGACAACGTGGGAAACCATGGAACAACGTGGGACAACGTGGGACACCGTTGGACATCGTTGGACATCGTTGGACACCGTGGGACAACGTGGGACAACGTGGGAAAACGTGGGACAACGTGGGACACCGTGGGACATCGCTGGACACCGTTGGACATCGTTGGACACCGCGGGACAACGTGGGACAACGTGGGACAACGTGGGACAACGTGGGACATCGTGGGACAACGTGGGACAACGTGGGACAACGTGGGACATCGTGGGACAACGTGGGACAACGTGGGACAACGTGGGACAACGTGGGACACCGTTGGACACCGTTGGACACCGTTGGACACCGTTGGACATCGTTGGACACCGTGGGACAACGTGGGACAACGTGGGACAACGTGGGAAACCATGGGACAACGTGGGACAACGTGGGACACCGTTGGACACCGTTGGACACCGTTGGACATCGTTGGACACCGTGGGACAACGTGGGACAACGTGGGACAACGTGGGAAACCATGGAACAACGTGGGACAACGTGGGACACCGTTGGACATCGTTGGACACCGTTGGACATCGTTGGACACCGTGGGACAACGTGGGACAACGTGGGACAACGTGGGAAACCATGGAACAACGTGGGACAACGTGGGACACCGTTGGACATCGTTGGACATCGTTGGACACCGTGGGACAACGTGGGACAACGTGGGACAACGTGGGACAACGTGGGACAACGTGGGTCAACGTGGGACAACGTGGGACAACGTGGGACAACGTGGGACAACGTGGGACAACGTGGGACAACGTGGGACAACGTGGGACAACGTGGGACAACGTGGGACAACGTGGGACAACGTGGGACATCGTGGGACAACGTGGGACAACGTGGGACAACGTGGGACATCGTGGGACAACGTGGGACAACGTGGGACAACGTGGGACAACGTGGGACACCGTTGGACACCGTTGGACACCGTTGGACACCGTTGGACATCGTTGGACACCGTGGGACAACGTGGGACAACGTGGGACAACGTGGGAAACCATGGAACAACGTGGGACAACGTGGGACACCGTTGGACATCGTTGGACATCGTTGGACACCGTGGGTCAACGTGGGACAACGTGGGAAAACGTGGGACAACGTGGGACACCGTTGGACATCGCTGGACACCGTTGGACAACGTGGGACACCGTTGGACACCGTTGGACACCGTTGGACACCGTTGGACACCGTTGGACATCGTTGGACACCGTGGGACAACGTGGGACAACGTGGGACAACGTGGGAAACCATGGAACAACGTGGGACAACGTGGGACACCGTTGGACATCGTTGGACATCGTTGGACACCGTGGGACAACGTGGGACAACGTGGGACAACGTGGGACAACGTCGGACAACGTGGGACAACGTGGGACATCGTGGGACAACGTGGGACAACGTGGGACAACGTGGGACAACGTGGGACAACGTGGGACACCGTTGGACACCGTGGGACACCGTTGGACACCGTTGGACATCGTTGGACTCCGTGGGACAACGTGGGACAACGTGGGACAACGTGGGACAACGTGGGACAACGTGGGACATCGTGGGACAACGTGGGACAACGTGGGACAACGTGGGACAACGTGGGACATCGTGGGACAACGTGGGACAACGTGGGACAACGTGGGACAACGTGGGACATCGTGGGACAACGTGGGACAACGTGGGACAACGTGGGACATCGTGGGACACCGTTGGACATCGCTGGACACCGTTGGACATCGTTGGACACCGTGGGACAACGTGGGACAACGTGGGACAACGTGGGACAACGTGGGACAACGTGGGACAACGTGGGACAACGTGGGACAACGTGGGACAACGTGGGACAACGTGGGACAACGTGGGACAACGTGGGACATCGTGGGACAACGTGGGACAACGTGGGACAACGTGGGACAACGTGGGACAACGTGGGACACCGTTGGACATCGTTGGACACCGTGGGACAACGTGGGACAACGTGGGACATCGTTGGACACCGTTGGACATCGTTGGACACCGTGGGACAACGTGGGACAACGTGGGACAACGTGGGACAACGTGGGACAACGTGGGACAACGTGGGACAACGTGGGACAACGTGGGACAACGTGGGACAACGTGGGACAACGTGGGACAACGTGGGACAACGTGGGACAACGTGGGACAACGTGGGACAACGTGGGACAACGTGGGACAACGTGGGACATCGTGGGACAACGTGGGACAACGTGGGACAACGTGGGACATCGTGGGACAACGTGGGACAACGTGGGACAACGTGGGACAACGTGGGACACCGTTGGACACCGTTGGACACCGTTGGACACCGTTGGACATCGTTGGACACCGTGGGACAACGTGGGACAACGTGGGACAACGTGGGAAACCATGGAACAACGTGGGACAACGTGGGACACCGTTGGACATCGTTGGACATCGTTGGACACCGTGGGACAACGTGGGACAACGTGGGAAAACGTGGGACAACGTGGGACACCGTTGGACATCGCTGGACACCGTTGGACATCGTTGGACACCGCGGGACAACGTGGGACAACGTGGGACAACGTGGGACAACGTGGGACAACGTGGGACAACGTGGGACAACGTGGGACAACGTGGGAAAACGTGGGACAACGTGGGACACCGTTGGACATCGCTGGACACCGTTGGACATCGTTGGACACCGTGGGACAACGTGGGACAACGTGGGACAACGTGGGACAACGTGGGACAACGTGGGACAACGTGGGACAACGTGGGACAACGTGGGACAACGTGGGACAACGTGGGACAACGTGGGACAACGTGGGACATCGTGGGACAACGTGGGACAACGTGGGACAACGTGGGACAACGTGGGACATCGTTGGACACCGTTGGACACCGTGGGACAACGTGGGACAACGTGGGACACCGTTGGACACCGTTGGACACCGTTGGACACCGTTGGACACCGTTGGACATCGTTGGACACCGTGGGACAACGTGGGACAACGTGGGACAACGTGGGAAACCATGGAACAACGTGGGACAACGTGGGACACCGTTGGACATCGTTGGACATCGTTGGACACCGTGGGACAACGTGGGACAACGTGGGACAACGTGGGACAACGTCGGACAACGTGGGACAACGTGGGACATCGTGGGACAACGTGGGACAACGTGGGACAACGTGGGACAACGTGGGACAACGTGGGACACCGTTGGACACCGTGGGACACCGTTGGACACCGTTGGACATCGTTGGACTCCGTGGGACAACGTGGGACAACGTGGGACAACGTGGGACAACGTGGGACATCGTGGGACAACGTGGGACAACGAGGGACAACGTGGGACAACGTGGGACATCGTGGGACAACGTGGGACAACGTGGGACAACGTGGGACATCGTGGGACACCGTTGGACATCGCTGGACACCGTTGGACATCGTTGGACACCGTGGGACAACGTGGGACAACGTGGGACAACGTGGGACAACGTGGGACAACGTGGGACAACGTGGGACAACGTGGGACAACGTGGGACAACGTGGGACAACGTGGGACAACGTGGGACAACGTGGGACAACGTGGGACATCGTGGGACAACGTGGGACAACGTGGGACAACGTGGGACAACGTGGGACAACGTGGGACACCGTTGGACATCGTTGGACACCCTGGGACAACGTGGGACAACGTGGGACAACGTGGGACACCGTTGGACACCGTTGGACACCGTTGGACACCGTTGGACACCGTTGGACATCGTTGGACACCGTGGGACAACGTGGGACAACGTGGGACAACGTGGGAAACCATGGAACAACGTGGGACAACGTGGGACACCGTTGGACATCGTTGGACAACGTGGGACAACGTGGGACAACGTGGGACAACGTGGGACAACGTGGGACAACGTGGGACAACGTGGGACACCGTTGGACACCGTGGGACACCGTTGGACACCGTTGGACATCGTTGGACACCGTGGGACAACGTGGGACAACGTGGGACAACGTGGGACAACGTGGGACAACGTGGGACAACGTGGGACACCGTTGGACACCGTTGGACACCGTTGGACACCGTTGGACATCGTTGGACACCGTGGGACAACGTGGGACAACGTGGGACAACGTGGGAAACCATGGAACAACGTGGGACAACGTGGGACACCGTTGGACATCGTTGGACAACGTGGGACAACGTGGGACAACGTGGGACAACGTGGGACAACGTGGGACAACGTGGGACAACGTGGGACAACGTGGGACAACGTGGGACAACGTGGGACAACGTGGGACAACGTGGGACAACGTGGGACAACGTGGGACAACGTGGGACATCGTGGGACAACGTGGGACAACGTGGGACAACGTGGGACATCGTGGGACAACGTGGGACAACGTGGGACAACGTGGGACAACGTGGGACACCGTTGGACACCGTTGGACACCGTTGGACACCATTGGACATCGTTGGACACCGTGGGACAACGTGGGACAACGTGGGACAACGTGGGAAACCATGGAACAACGTGGGACAACGTGGGACACCGTTGGACATCGTTGGACATCGTTGGACACCGTGGGACAACGTGGGACAACGTGGGACAACGTGGGACAGCGTGGGACAACGTGGGACAACGTGGGACATCGTGGGACAACGTGGGACAACGTGGGACAACGTGGGACATCGTGGGACAACGTGGGACAACGTGGGACAACGTGGGACAACGTGGGACACCGTTGGACACCGTTGGACACCGTTGGACACCGTTGGACATCGTTGGACACCGTGGGACAACGTGGGACAACGTGGGACAACGTGGGAAACCATGGAACAACGTGGGACAACGTGGGACACCGTTGGACATCGTTGGACATCGTTGGACACCGTGGGACAACGTGGGACAACGTGGGAAAACGTGGGACAACGTGGGACACCGTTGGACATCGCTGGACACCGTTGGACATCGTTGGACACCGCGGGACAACGTGGGACAACGTGGGACAACGTGGGACAACGTGGGACAACGTGGGACAACGTGGGACAACGTGGGACAACGTGGGACAACGTGGGACAACGTGGGACAACGTGGGACAACGTGGGACAACGTGGGACATCGTGGGACAACGTGGGACAACGTGGGACAACGTGGGACATCGTGGGACAACGTGGGACAACGTGGGACAACGTGGGACACCGTTGGACACCGTGGGACACCGTTGGACACCGTTGGACATCGTTGGACACCGTGGGACAACGTGGGACAACGTGGGACAACGTGGGACAACGTGGGACAACGTGGGACAACGTGGGACACCGTTGGACACCGTTGGACACCGTTGGACACCGTTGGACACCGTTGGACATCGTTGGACACCGTGGGACAACGTGGGACAACGTGGGACAACGTGGGAAACCATGGAACAACGTGGGACAACGTGGGACACCGTTGGACATCGTTGGACAACGTGGGACAACGTGGGACAACGTGGGACAACGTGGGACAACGTGGGACAACGTGGGACAACGTGGGACACCGTTGGACACCGTGGGACACCGTTGGACACCGTTGGACATCGTTGGACACCGTGGGACAACGTGGGACAACGTGGGACAACGTGGGACAACGTGGGACAACGTGGGACAACGTGGGACACCGTTGGACACCGTTGGACACCGTTGGACACCGTTGGACATCGTTGGACACCGTGGGACAACGTGGGACAACGTGGGACAACGTGGGAAACCATGGAACAACGTGGGACAACGTGGGACACCGTTGGACATCGTTGGACAACGTGGGACAACGTGGGACAACGTGGGACAACGTGGGACAACGTGGGACAACGTGGGACAACGTGGGACAACGTGGGACAACGTGGGACAACGTGGGACAACGTGGGACAACGTGGGACAACGTGGGACAACGTGGGACAACGTGGGACATCGTGGGACAACGTGGGACAACGTGGGACAACGTGGGACATCGTGGGACAACGTGGGACAACGTGGGACAACGTGGGACAACGTGGGACACCGTTGGACACCGTTGGACACCGTTGGACACCATTGGACATCGTTGGACACCGTGGGACAACGTGGGACAACGTGGGACAACGTGGGAAACCATGGAACAACGTGGGACAACGTGGGACACCGTTGGACATCGTTGGACATCGTTGGACACCGTGGGACAACGTGGGACAACGTGGGACAACGTGGGACAGCGTGGGACAACGTGGGACAACGTGGGACATCGTGGGACAACGTGGGACAACGTGGGACAACGTGGGACATCGTGGGACAACGTGGGACAACGTGGCACAACGTGGGACAACGTGGGACACCGTTGGACACCGTTGGACACCGTTGGACACCGTTGGACATCGTTGGACACCGTGGGACAACGTGGGACAACGTGGGACAACGTGGGAAACCATGGAACAACGTGGGACAACGTGGGACACCGTTGGACATCGTTGGACATCGTTGGACACCGTGGGACAACGTGGGACAACGTGGGAAAACGTGGGACAACGTGGGACACCGTTGGACATCGCTGGACACCGTTGGACATCGTTGGACACCGCGGGACAACGTGGGACAACGTGGGACAACGTGGGACAACGTGGGACAACGTGGGACAACGTGGGACAACGTGGGACAACGTGGGAAAACGTGGGACAACGTGGGACACCGTTGGACATCGCTGGACACCGTTGGACATCGTTGGACACCGTGGGACAACGTGGGACAACGTGGGACAACGTGGGACAACGTGGGACAACGTGGGACAACGTGGGACAACGTGGGACAACGTGGGACAACGTGGGACAACGTGGGACAACGTGGGACAACGTGGGACAACGTGGGACAACGTGGGACAACGTGGGACAACGTGGGACATCGTGGGACAACGTGGGACAACGTGGGACAACGTGGGACATCGTGGGACAACGTGGGACAACGTGGGACAACGTGGGACAACGTGGGACACCGTTGGACACCGTTGGACACCGTTGGACACCATTG
The DNA here is from genome assembly GCF_910591885.1 of Bombus terrestris. Classification (NCBI taxonomy): domain Eukaryota; kingdom Metazoa; phylum Arthropoda; class Insecta; order Hymenoptera; family Apidae; genus Bombus; species Bombus terrestris. Next base: position 69,568 of record NW_025963673.1, read on the forward strand.
GACATCGTTGGACACCGTGGGACAACGTGGGACAACGTGGGAAAACGTGGGACAACGTGGGACACCGTTGGACATCGCTGGACACCGTTGGACATCGTTGGACACCGCGGGACAACGTGGGACAACGTGGGACAACGTGGGACAACGTGGGACAACGTGGGACATCGTGGGACAACGTGGGACAACGTGGGACAACGTGGGACATCGTGGGACAACGTGGGACAACGTGGGACAACGTGGGACAACGTGGGACACCGTTGGACACCGTTGGACACCGTTGGACACCGTTGGACATCGTGGGACACCGTGGGACAACGTGGGACAACGTGGGACAACGTGGGAAACCATGGAACAACGTGGGACAACGTGGGACACCGTTGGACATCGTTGGACATCGTTGGACACCGTGGGACAACGTGGGACAACGTGGGAAAACGTGGGACAACGTGGGACACCGTTGGACATCGCTGGACACCGTTGGACATCGTTGGACACCGCGGGACAACGTGGGACAACGTGGGACAACGTGGGACAACGTGGGACAACGTGGGACAACGTGGGAAAACGTGGGACAACGTGGGACACCGTTGGACATCGCTGGACACCGTTGGACATCGTTGGACACCGTGGGACAACGTGGGACAACGTGGGACAACGTGGGACAACGTGGGACAACGTGGGACAACGTGGGACAACGTGGGACAACGTGGGACAACGTGGGACAACGTGGGACAACGTGGGACAACGTGGGACAACGTGGGACAACGTGGGACAACGTGGGACAACGTGGGACAACGTGGGACAACGTGGGACAACGTGGGACATCGTGGGACAACGTGGGACAACGTGGGACAACGTGGGACAACGTGGGACAACGTGGGACAACGTGGGACAACGTGGGACAAAGTGGGACATCGTGGGACAACGTGGGACAACGTGGGACAACGTGGGACAACGTGGGACACCGTGGGACAACGTGGGACACCGTTGGACATCGTTGGACACCGTGGGACAACGTGGGACAACGTGGGACAACGTGGGACATCGTGGGACAACGTGGGACAACGTGGGACATCGTGGGACAACGTGGGACAACGTGGGACACCGTTGGACACCGTTGGACACCGTTGGACACCGTTGGACACCGTTGGACATCGTTGGACACCGTGGGACAACGTGGGACAACGTGGGACAACGTGGGAAACCATGGAACAACGTGGGACAACGTGGGACACCGTTGGACATCGTTGGACAACGTGGGACAACGTGGGACAACGTGGGACAACGTGGGACAACGTGGGACAACGTGGGACAACGTGGGACAACGTGGGACAACGTGGGACAACGTGGGACAACGTGGGACAACGTGGGACAACGTGGGACAACGTGGGACAACGTGGGACATCGTGGGACAACGTGGGACAACGTGGGACAACGTGGGACATCGTGGGACAACGTGGGACAACGTGGGACAACGTGGGACAACGTGGGACACCGTTGGACACCGTTGGACACCGTTGGACACCATTGGACATCGTTGGACACCGTGGGACAACGTGGGACAACGTGGGACAACGTGGGAAACCATGGAACAACGTGGGACAACGTGGGACACCGTTGGACATCGTTGGACATCGTTGGACACCGTGGGACAACGTGGGACAACGTGGGACAACGTGGGACAACGTGGGACAACGTGGGACAACGTGGGACATCGTGGGACAACGTGGGACAACGTGGGACAACGTGGGACATCGTGGGACAACGTGGGACAACGTGGGACAACGTGGGACAACGTGGGACACCGTTGGACACCGTTGGACACCGTTGGACACCGTTGGACATCGTTGGACACCGTGGGACAACGTGGGACAACGTGGGACAACGTGGGAAACCATGGAACAACGTGGGACAACGTGGGACACCGTTGGACATCGTTGGACATCGTTGGACACCGTGGGACAACGTGGGACAACGTGGGAAAACGTGGGACAACGTGGGACACCGTTGGACATCGCTGGACACCGTTGGACATCGTTGGACACCGCGGGACAACGTGGGACAACGTGGGACAACGTGGGACAACGTGGGACAACGTGGGACAACGTGGGACAACGTGGGACAACGTGGGAAAACGTGGGACAACGTGGGACACCGTTGGACATCGCTGGACACCGTTGGACATCGTTGGACACCGTGGGACAACGTGGGACAACGTGGGACAACGTGGGACAACGTGGGACAACGTGGGACAACGTGGGACAACGTGGGACAACGTGGGACAACGTGGGACAACGTGGGACAACGTGGGACAACGTGGGACAACGTGGGACAACGTGGGACAACGTGGGACAACGTGGGACATCGTGGGACAACGTGGGACAACGTGGGACAACGTGGGACATCGTGGGACAACGTGGGACAACGTGGGACAACGTGGGACAACGTGGGACACCGTTGGACACCGTTGGACACCGTTGGACACCGTTGGACATCGTTGGACACCGTGGGACAACGTGGGACAACGTGGGACAACGTGGGAAACCATGGAACAACGTGGGACAACGTGGGACACCGTTGGACATCGTTGGACATCGTTGGACACCGTGGGACAACGTGGGACAACGTGGGAAAACGTGGGACAACGTGGGACACCGTTGGACATCGCTGGACACCGTTGGACATCGTTGGACACCGCGGGACAACGTGGGACAACGTGGGACAACGTGGGACAACGTGGGACAACGTGGGACAACGTGGGACAACGTGGGACAACGTGGGAAAACGTGGGACAACGTGGGACACCGTTGGACATCGCTGGACACCGTTGGACATCGTTGGACACCGTGGGACAACGTGGGACAACGTGGGACAACGTGGGACAACGTGGGACAACGTGGGACAACGTGGGACAACGTGGGACAACGTGGGACAACGTGGGACAACGTGGGACAACGTGGGACAACGTGGGACAACGTGGGACAACGTGGGACATCGTGGGACAACGTGGGACAACGTGGGACAACGTGGGACAACGTGGGACATCGTTGGACACCGTTGGACATCGTTGGACACCGTGGGACAACGTGGGACAACGTGGGACAACGTGGGAAACCATGGAACAACGTGGGACAACGTGGGACACCGTTGGACATCGTTGGACAACGTGGGACAACGTGGGACAACGTGGGACAACGTGGGACAACGTTGGACAACGTGGGACACCGTTGGACATCGTTGGACACCGTGGGACAACGTGGGACAACGTGGGACACCGTTGGACACCGTTGGACACCGTTGGACACCGTTGGACACCGTTGGACATCGTTGGACACCGTGGGACAACGTGGGACAACGTGGGACAACGTGGGAAACCATGGAACAACGTGGGACAACGTGGGACACCGTTGGACATCGTTGGACAACGTGGGACAACGTGGGACAACGTGGGACAACGTGGGACAACGTGGGACAACGTGGGACAACGTGGGACACCGTTGGACACCGTGGGACACCGTTGGACACCGTTGGACATCGTTGGACACCGTGGGACAACGTGGGACAACGTGGGACAACGTGGGACAACGTGGGACAACGTGGGACAACGTGGGACAACGTGGGACAACGTGGGACAACGTGGGACAATGTGGGACATCGTGGGACAACGTGGGACAACGTGGGACATCGTTGGACACCGTGGGACAACGTGGGACAACGTGGGACAACGTGGGAAACCATGGAACAACGTGGGACAACGTGGGACACCGTTGGACATCGTTGGACAACGTGGGACAACGTGGGACAACGTGGGACAACGTGGGACAACGTGGGACAACGTGGGACAACGTGGGACACCGTTGGACACCGTGGGACACCGTTGGACACCGTTGGACATCGTTGGACACCGTGGGACAACGTGGGACAACGTGGGACAACGTGGGACAACGTGGGACAACGTGGGACAACGTGGGACAACGTGGGACAACGTGGGACAACGTGGGACAATGTGGGACATCGTGGGACAACGTGGGACAACGTGGGACAACGTGGGACAACGTGGGACACCGTTGGACAACGTGGGACACCGTTGGACATCGTTGGACACCGTGGGACAACGTGGGACAACGTGGGACAACGTGGGACATCGTGGGACAACGTGGGACAACGTGGGACAACGTGGGACAACGTGGGACAACGTGGGACAACGTGGGACACCGTTGGACACCGTTGGACACCGTTGGACACCGTTGGACATCGTTGGACACCGTGGGACAACATGGGACAACGTGGGACAACGTGGGAAACCATGGAACAACGTGGGACAACGTGGGACACCGTTGGACATCGTTGGACATCGTTGGACACCGTGGGACAACGTGGGACAACGTGGGAAAACGTGGGACAACGTGGGACACCGTTGGACATCGCTGGACACCGTTGGACATCGTTGGACACCGTGGGACAACGTGGGACAACGTGGGACAACGTGGGACAACGTGGGACAACGTGGGACAACGTGGGACAACGTGGGACAACGTGGGACATCGTGGGACAACGTGGGACAACGTGGGACACCGTGGGACAACGTGGGACAACGTGGGACAACGTGGGACAACGTGGGACAACGTGGGACAACGTGGGACAACGTGGGACAACGTGGGACATCGTGGGACAACGTGGGACAACGTGGGACAACGTGGGACAACGTGGGACAACGTGGGACACCGTTGGACATCGTTGGACACCGTGGGACAACGTGGGACAACGTGGGACAACGTGGGACACCGTTGGACACCGTTGGACACCGTTGGACACCGTTGGACATCGTTGGACACCGTGGGACAACGTGGGACAACGTGGGACAACGTGGGAAACCATGGAACAACGTGGGACAACGTGGGACACCGTTGGACATCGTTGGACAACGTGGGACAACGTGGGACAACGTGGGACAACGTGGGACAACGTGGGACAACGTGGGACAACGTGGGACACCGTTGGACACCGTGGGACATCGTTGGACACCGTGGGACAACGTGGGACAACGTGGGACAACGTGGGACAACGTGGGACAACGTGGGACAACGTGGGACAACGTGGGACAACGTGGGACAACGTGGGACAACGTGGGACAACGTGGGACAACGTGGGACAACGTGGGACATCGTGGGACAACGTGGGACAACGTGGGACAACGTGGGACAACGTGGGACATCGTTGGACACCGTTGGACATCGTTGGACACCGTGGGACAACGTGGGACAACGTGGGACAACGTGGGACAACGTGGGACAACGTGGGACAACGTGGGACAACGTGGGACAACGTGGGACAACGTGGGACAACGTGGGACAACGTGGGACAACGTGGGACAACGTGGGACAACGTGGGACAACGTGGGACAACGTGGGACAACGTGGGACATCGTGGGACAACGTGGGACAACGTGGGACAACGTGGGACATCGTTGGACAACGTGGGACAACGTGGGACAACGTGGGACAACGTGGGACACCGTTGGACACCGTTGGACACCGTTGGACACCGTTGGACATCGTTGGACACCGTGGGACAACGTGGGACAACGTGGGACAACGTGGGAAACCATGGAACAACGTGGGACAACGTGGGACACCGTTGGACATCGTTGGACATCGTTGGACACCGTGGGACAACGTGGGACAACGTGGGAAAACGTGGGACCACGTGGGACACCGTTGGACATCGCTGGACACCGTTGGACATCGTTGGACACCGTGGGACAACGTGGGACAACGTGGGACAACGTGGGACAACGTGGGACAACGTGGGACAACGTGGGACAACGTGGGAAAACGTGGGACAACGTGGGACACCGTTGGACATCGCTGGACACCGTTGGACATCGTTGGACACCGTGGGACAACGTGGGACAACGTGGGACAACGTGGGACAACGTGGGACAACGTGGGAAAACGTGGGACAACGTGGGACACCGTTGGACATCGCTGGACACCGTTGGACATCGTTGGACACCGTGGGACAACGTGGGACAACGTGGGACAACGTGGGACAACGTGGGACAACGTGGGACAACGTGGGACAACGTGGGACATCGTGGGACAACGTGGGACAACGTGGGACAACGTGGGACAACGTGGGACACCGTTGGACATCGTTGGACATCGTTGGACACCGTTGGACATCGTTGGACATCGTTGGACATCGTTGGACACCGTTGGACACCGTTGGACACCGTTGGACATCGTTGGACACCGTGGGACAACGTGGGACAACGTGGGACAACGTGGGACAACGTGGGACAACGTGGGACATCGTGGGACAACGTGGGACAACGTGGGACAACGTGGGACAACGTGGGACAACGTGGGACACCGTTGGACACCGTGGGACACCGTTGGACACCGTTGGACATCGTTGGACACCGTGGGACAACGTGGGACAACGTGGGACAACGTGGGACAACGTGGGACAACGTGGGACATCGTGGGACAACGTGGGACAACGTGGGACAACCTGGGACAACGTGGGTCATCGTGGGACAACGTGGGACAACGTGGGACAACGTGGGACAACGTGGGACAACGTGGGACAACGTGGGACAACGTGGGACAACGTGGGACAACGTGGGACATCGTTGGACACCGTGGGACAACGTGGGACAACGTGGGACAACGTGGGACACCGTTGGACACCGTTAGACACCGTTGGACACCGTTGGACACCGTTGGACATCGTTGGACAACGTGGGACAACGTGGGACAACGTGGGAAACCATGGAACAACGTGGGACAACGTGGGACACCGTTGGACATCGTTGGACAACGTGGGACAACGTGGGACAACGTGGGACAACGTGGGACAACGTGGGACAACGTGGGACAACGTGGGACACCGTTGGACACCGTGGGACACCGTTGGACACCGTTGGACATCGTTGGACACCGTGGGACAACGTGGGACATCGTGGGACAACGTGGGACAACGTGGGACATCGTGGGACAACGTGGGACAACGTGGGACACCGTTGGACACCGTTGGACACCGTTGGACACCGTTGGACACCGTTGGACATCGTTGGACACCGTGGGACAACGTGGGACAACGTGGGACAACGTGGGACAACGTGGGACAACGTGGGACAACGTGGGACAACGTGGGACAACGTGGGACAACGTGGGACAACGTGGGACAAAGTGGGACATCGTGGGACAACGTGGGACAACGTGGGACAACGTGGGACAACGTGGGACACCGTTGGACAACGTGGGACACCGTTGGACATCGTTGGACACCGTGGGACAACGTGGGACAACGTGGGACAACGTGGGACATCGTGGGACAACGTGGGACAACGTGGGACATCGTGGGACAACGTGGGACAACGTGGGACACCGTTGGACACCGTTGGACACCGTTGGACACCGTTGGACACCGTTGGACATCGTTGGACACCGTGGGACAACGTGGGACAACGTGGGACAACGTGGGAAACCATGGAACAACGTGGGACAACGTGGGACACCGTTGGACATCGTTGGACAACGTGGGACAACGTGGGACAACGTGGGACAACGTGGGACAACGTGGGACAACGTGGGACAACGTGGGACAACGTGGGACAACGTGGGACAACGTGGAACAACGTGGGACAACGTGGGACAACGTGGGACAACGTGGGACATCGTGGGACAACGTGGGACAACGTGGGACAACGTGGGACAACGTGGGACAACGTGGGACATCGTGGGACAACGTGGGACAACGTGGGACAACGTGGGACAACGTGGGACACCGTTGGACATCGTTGGACACCGTGGGACAACGTGGGACAACGTGGGACAACGTGGGACACCGTTGGACACCGTTGGACACCGTTGGACACCGTTGGACATCGTTGGACACCGTGGGACAACGTGGGACAACGTGGGACAACGTGGGAAACCATGGAACAACGTGGGACAACGTGGGACACCGTTGGACATCGTTGGACAACGTGGGACAACGTGGGACAACGTGGGACAACGTGGGACAACGTGGGACAACGTGGGACAACGTGGGACAACGTGGGACAACGTGGGACAACGTGGGACATCGTGGGACAACGTGGGACAACGTGGGACAACGTGGGACAACGTGGGACAACGTGGACACCGTTGGACATCGTTGGACACCGTGGGACACCGTGGGACAACGTGGGACAACGTGGGACAACGTGGGACAACGTGGGACAACGTGGGAAACCATGGAACAACGTGGGACAACGTGGGACATCGTGGGACAACGTGGGACAACGTGGGACAACGTGGGACATCGTGGGACAACGTGGGACATCGTGCGACAACGTGGGACAACGTGGGACAACGTGGGACAACGTGGGACAACGTGGGACACCGTTGGACATCGTTGGACACCGTGGGACACCGTGGGACAACGTGGGACAACGTGGGACAACGTGGGACAACGTGGGACAACGTGGGACAACGTGGGACACCGTTGGACATCGTTGGACACCGTGGGACAACGTGGGACAACGTGGGACAACGTGGGACACCGTTGGACACCGTTGGACACCGTTGGACACCGTTGGACATCGTTGGACACCGTGGGACAACGTGGGACAACGTGGGACAACGTGGGAAACCATGGAACAACGTGGGACAACGTGGGACACCGTTGGACATCGTTGGACAACGTGGGACAACGTGGGACAACGTGGGACAACGTGGGACAACGTGGGACAACGTGGGACAACGTGGGACAACGTGGGACAACGTGGGACACCGTTGGACACCGTGGGACACCGTTGGACACCGTTGGACATCGTTGGACACCGTGGGACAACGTGGGACAACGTGGGACAACGTGGGACAACGTGGGACAACGTGGGACAACGTGGGACGACGTGGGACAACGTGGGACAACGTGGGACAACGTGGGACATCGTGGGGCAACGTGGGACAACGTGGGACAACGTGGGACAACGTGGGACACCGTTGGACAACGTTGGACACCGTTGGACATCGTTGGACACCGTGGGACAACGTGGGACAACGTGGGACAACGTGGGAAACCATGGAACAACGTGGGACAACGTGGGACACCGTTGGACATCGTTGGACATCGTGGGACACCGTTGGACATCGTTGGACATCGTTGGACACCGTGGGACAACGTGGGACAACGTGGGACAACGTGGGACAACGTGGGACAACGTGGGACAACGTGGGACAACGTGGGACATCGTGGGACAACGTGGGACAACGTGGGACAACGTGGGACAACGTGGGACAACGTGGGACACCGTTGGACATCGTTGGACACCGTGGGACAACGTGGGACAACGTGGGACAACGTGGGACACCGTTGGACACCGTTGGACACCGTTGGACACCGTTGGACATCGTTGGACACCGTGGGACAACGTGGGACAACGTGGGACAACGTGGGAAACCATGGAACAACGTGGGACAACGTGGGACACCGTTGGACATCGTTGGACAACGTGGGACAACGTGGGACAACGTGGGACAACGTGGGACAACGTGGGACAACGTGGGACAACGTGGGACAACGTGGGACAACGTGGGACAACGTGGGACATCGTGGGACAACGTGGGACAACGTGGGACAACGTGGGACAACGTGGGACAACGTGGACACCGTTGGACATCGTTGGACACCGTGGGACACCGTGGGACAACGTGGGACAACGTGGGACAACGTGGGACAACGTGGGACAACGTGGGAAACCATGGAACAACGTGGGACAACGTGGGACATCGTGGGACAACGTGGGACAACGTGGGACAACGTGGGACATCGTGGGACAACGTGGGACATCGTGCGACAACGTGGGACAACGTGGGACAACGTGGGACAACGTGGGACAACGTGGGACACCGTTGGACATCGTTGGACACCGTGGGACACCGTGGGACAACGTGGGACAACGTGGGACAACGTGGGACAACGTGGGACAACGTGGGACAACGTGGGACACCGTTGGACATCGTTGGACACCGTGGGACAACGTGGGACAACGTGGGACAACGTGGGACACCGTTGGACACCGTTGGACACCGTTGGACACCGTTGGACATCGTTGGACACCGTGGGACAACGTGGGACAACGTGGGACAACGTGGGAAACCATGGAACAACGTGGGACAACGTGGGACACCGTTGGACATCGTTGGACAACGTGGGACAACGTGGGACAACGTGGGACAACGTGGGACAACGTGGGACAACGTGGGACAACGTGGGACAACGTGGGACAACGTGGGACACCGTTGGACACCGTGGGACACCGTTGGACACCGTTGGACATCGTTGGACACCGTGGGACAACGTGGGACAACGTGGGACAACGTGGGACAACGTGGGACAACGTGGGACAACGTGGGACGACGTGGGACAACGTGGGACAACGTGGGACAACGTGGGACATCGTGGGGCAACGTGGGACAACGTGGGACAACGTGGGACAACGTGGGACACCGTTGGACAACGTGGGACACCGTTGGACATCGTTGGACACCGTGGGACAACGTGGGACAACGTGGGACAACGTGGGAAACCATGGAACAACGTGGGACAACGTGGGACACCGTTGGACATCGTTGGACATCGTGGGACACCGTTGGACATCGTTGGACATCGTTGGACACCGTTGGACATCGTTGGACACCGTTGGACATCGTTGGACATCGTTGGACATCGTGGGACACCGTTGGACATCGTTGGACATCGTTGGACACCGTTGGACATCGTTGGACATCGTTGGACATCGTTGGACACCGTTGGACACCGTTGGACACCGTTGGACATCGTTGGACACCGTGGGACAACGTGGGACAACGTGGGACAACGTGGGACAACGTGGGACAACGTGGGACATCGTGGGACAACGTGGGACAACGTGGGACAACGTGGGACAACGTGGGACAACGTGGGACACCGTTGGACACCGTGGGACACCGTGGGACAACGTGGGACAACGTGGGACAACGTGGGACAACGTGGGACAACGTGGGACAACGTGGGACACCGTTGGACATCGTTGGACACCGTGGGACAACGTGGGACAACGTGGGACAACGTGGGACACCGTTGGACACCGTTGGACACCGTTGGACACCGTTGGACATCGTTGGACACCGTGGGACAACGTGGGACAACGTGGGACAACGTGGGAAACCATGGAACAACGTGGGACAACGTGGGACACCGTTGGACATCGTTGGACAACGTGGGACAACGTGGGACAACGTGGGACAACGTGGGACAACGTGGGACAACGTGGGACAACGTGGGACAACGTGGGACAACGTGGGACACCGTTGGACACCGTGGGACACCGTTGGACACCGTTGGACATCGTTGGACACCGTGGGACAACGTGGGACAACGTGGGACAACGTGGGACAACGTGGGACAACGTGGGACGACGTGGGACAACGTGGGACAACGTGGGACAACGTGGGACATCGTGGGGCAACGTGGGACAACGTGGGACAACGTGGGACAACGTGGGACACCGTTGGACAACGTGGGACAACGTTGGACATCGTTGGACACCGTGGGACAACGTGGGACAACGTGGGACAACGTGGGAAACCATGGAACAACGTGGGACAACGTGGGACACCGTTGGACATCGTTGGACATCGTGGGACACCGTTGGACATCGTTGGACATCGTTGGACACCGTTGGACATCGTTGGACACCGTTGGACATCGTTGGACATCGTTGGACATCGTGGGACACCGTTGGACATCGTTGGACATCGTTGGACACCGTTGGACATCGTTGGACATCGTTGGACATCGTTGGACACCGTTGGACACCGTTGGACACCGTTGGACATCGTTGGACACCGTGGGACAACGTGGGACAACGTGGGACAACGTGGGACAACGTGGGACAACGTGGGACATCGTGGGACAACGTGGGACAACGTGGGACAACGTGGGACAACGTGGGACAACGTGGGACACCGTTGGACACCGTGGGACACCGTTGGACACCGTTGGACATCGTTGGACACCGTGGGACAACGTGGGACAACGTGGGACAACGTGGGACAACGTGGGACATCGTGGGACAACGTGGGACAACGTGGGACAACGTGGGACAACGTGGGACATCGTGGGACAACGTGGGACAACGTGGGACAACGTGGGACATCGTGGGACAACGTGGGACAACGTGGGACAACGTGGGACAACGTGGGACAACGTGGGACACCGTTGGACACCGTTGGACACCGTTGGACACCGTTGGACATCGTTGGACACCGTGGGACAACGTGGGACAACGTGGGACAACGTGGGAAACCATGGAACAACGTGGGACAACGTGGGACACCGTTGGACATCGTTGGACATCGTTGGACACCGTGGGACAACGTGGGACAACGTGGGACAACGTGGGACAACGTCGGACATCGTGGGACAACGTGGGACAACGTGGGACAACGTGGGACAACGTGGGACATCGTGGGACAACGTGGGACAACGTGGGACATCGTGGGACAACGTGGGACAACGTGGGACAACGTGGGACAACGTGGGGCAACGTGGGACACCGTTGGACACCGTGGGACACCGTTGGACACCGTTGGACATCGTTGGACACCGTGGGACAACGTGGGACAACGTGGGACAACGTGGGACAACGTGGGACATCGTGGGACACCGTTGGACATCGTTGGACATCGTTGGACACCGTGGGACAACGTGGGACAACGTGGGACAACGTGGGACAACGTCGGACAACGTGGGACAACGTGGGACATCGTGGGACAACGTGGGACAACGTGGGACAACGTGGGACAACGTGGGACAACGTGGGACACCGTTGGACACCGTGGGACACCGTTGGACACCGTTGGACATCGTTGGACACCGTGGGACAACGTGGGACAACGTGGGACAACGTGGGACAACGTGGGACATCGTGGGACAACGTGGGACAACGTGGGACAACGTGGGACAACGTGGGACATCGTGGGACAACGTGGGACAACGTGGGACAACGTGGGACATCGTGGGACAACGTGGGACAACGTGGGACAACGTGGGACAACGTGGGACACCGTTGGACACCGTTGGACACCGTTGGACACCGTGGGACAACGTGGGACAACGTGGGACAACGTGGGACAACGTGGGACAACGTGGGACAACGTGGGACATCGTGGGACACCGTTGGACACCGTGGGACAACGTGGGACAACGTGGGACAACGTGGGACAACGTGGGACAACGTGGGACAACGTGGGACAACGTGGGACAACGTGGGACAACGTGGGACAACGTGGGACATCGTGGGACAACGTGGGACAACGTGGGACAACGTGGGACAACGTGGGACAACGTGGGACAACGTGGGACAACGTGGGACAACGTGGGACAACGTGGGACAACGTGGGACAACGTGGGACAACGTGGGACAACGTGGGACAACGTGGGACATCGTTGGACACCGTTGGACACCGTGGGACAACGTGGGACAACGTGGGACAACGTGGGACAACGTGGGACAACGTGGGACAACGTGGGACAACGTGGGACAACGTGGGACAACGTGGGACAACGTGGGACAACGTGGGACAACGTGGGACAACGTGGGACAACGTGGGACATCGTGGGACAACGTGGGACAACGTGGGACAACGTGGGACAACGTGGGACAACGTGGGACACCGTTGGACATCGTTGGACACCGTGGGACAACGTGGGACAACGTGGGACAACGTGGGACACCGTTGGACACCGTGGGACACCGTTGGACACCGTTGGACACCGTTGGACATCGCTGGACACCGTGGGACAACGTGGGACAACGTGGGACAACGTGGGAAACCATGGAACAACGTGGGACAACGTGGGACAACGTGGAACAACGTGGGACAACGTGGGACACCGTTGGACACCGTGGGACACCGTTGGACACCGTTGGACATCGTTGGACACCGTGGGACAACGTGGGACAACGTGGGACAACGTGGGACAACGTGGGACAACGTGGGACAACGTGGGACAACGTGGGACAACGTGGGACAACGTGGGACAACGTGGGACATCGTGGGACAACGTGGGACAACGTGGGACAACGTGGGACAACGTGGGACACCGTTGGACAACGTGGGACACCGTTGGACATCGTTGGACACCGTGGGACAACGTGGGACACCGTTGGACACCGTTGGACACCGTTGGACATCGTGGGACAACGTGGGACAACGTGGGACAACGTGGGACAACGTGGGACATCGTGGGACAACGTGGGACAACGTGGGACAACGTGGGACATCGTGGGACAACGTGGGACAACGTGGGACAACGTGGGACAACGTGGGACAACGTGGGACAACGTGGGACATCGTGGGACAACGTGGGACAACGTGGGACAACGTGGGACAACGTGGGACAACGTGGGACACCGTTGGACATCGTTGGACACCGTGGGACAACGTGGGACAACGTGGGACAACGTGGGACACCGTTGGACACCGTTGGACACCGTTGGACACCGTTGGACATCGTTGGACACCGTGGGACAACGTGGGACAACGTGGGACAACGTGGGAAACCATGGAACAACGTGGGACAACGTGGGACACCGTTTGACATCGTTGGACAACGTGGGACAACGTGGGACAACGTGGGACAACGTGGGACAACGTGGGACAACGTGGGACAACGTGGGACACCGTTGGACACCGTGGGACATCGTTGGACACCGTGGGACAACGTGGGACAACGTGGGACAACGTGGGACAACGTGGGACAACGTGGGACAACGTGGGACAACGTGGGACAACGTGGGACAACGTGGGACAACGTGGGACAACGTGGGACAACGTGGGACATCGTGGGACAACGTGGGACAACGTGGGACAACGTGGGACAACGTGGGACATCGTTGGACACCGTTGGACATCGTTGGACACCGTGGGACAACGTGGGAAAACGTGGGACAACGTGGGACAACGTGGGACAACGTGGGACAACGTGGGACAACGTGGGACAACGTGGGACAACGTGGGACAACGTGGGACAACGTGGGACAACGTGGGACAACGTGGGACAACGTGGGACAACGTGGGACAACGTGGGACAACGTGGGACAACGTGGGACAACGTGGGACAACGTGGGACAACGTGGGAAACCATGGAACAACGTGGGACAACGTGGGACACCGTTGGACATCGTTGGACACCGTGGGAC
This sequence comes from Bombus terrestris, assembly GCF_910591885.1. Taxonomy (NCBI): domain Eukaryota; kingdom Metazoa; phylum Arthropoda; class Insecta; order Hymenoptera; family Apidae; genus Bombus; species Bombus terrestris. The sequence continues at coordinate 84,809 of NW_025963673.1, forward strand.
AACGTGGGACATCGTGGGACAACGTGGGACAACGTGGGACAACGTGGGACAACGTGGGACATCGTGGGACAACGTGGGACAACGTGGGACAACGTGGGACACCGTTGGACACCGTTGGACACCGTTGGACACCGTTGGACATCGTTGGACACCGTGGGACAACGTGGGACAACGTGGGACAACGTGGGAAACCATGGAACAACGTGGGACAACGTGGGACACCGTTGGACATCGTTGGACATCGTTGGACACCGTGGGACAACGTGGGACAACGTGGGAAAACGTGGGACAACGTGGGACACCGTTGGACATCGCTGGACACCGTTGGACATCGTTGGACACCGTGGGACAACGTGGGACAACGTGGGACAACGTGGGACAACGTGGGACAACGTGGGACAACGTGGGACAACGTGGGACAACGTGGGACAACGTGGGACATCGTGGGACAACGTGGGACAACGTGGGACAACGTGGGACAACGTGGGACATCGTTGGACACCGTTGGACACCGTGGGACAACGTGGGACAACGTGGGACAACGTGGGACAACGTGGGACAACGTGGGACAACGTGGGACAACGTGGGACAACGTGGGACATCGTGGGACAACGTGGGACAACGTGGGACAACGTGGGACATCGTGGGACAACGTGGGACAACGTGGGACAACGTGGGACAACGTGGGACAACGTGGGACAACGTGGGAAACCATGGAACAACGTGGGACAACGTGGGACACCGTTGGACATCGTTGGACAACGTGGGACAACGTGGGACAACGTGGGACAACGTGGGACACCGTTGGACATCGTTGGACACCGTGGGACAACGTGGGACAACGTGGGACAACGTGGGACAACGTGGGACAACGTGGGACAACGTGGGACACCGTTGGACACCGTGGGACACCGTTGGACACCGTTGGACATCGTTGGACATCGTTGGACACCGTGGGACAACGTGGGACAACGTGGGACAACGTGGGACAACGTGGGACACCGTTGGACATCGTTGGACATCGTTGGACATCGTGGGACACCGTTGGACATCGTTGGACATCGTTGGACACCGTTGGACACCGTTGGACAACGTGGGACATCGTGGGACAACGTGGGACAACGTGGGACAACGTGGGACAACGTGGGACACCGTTGGACACCGTGGGACACCGTTGGACACCGTTGGACACCGTTGGACATCGTTGGACATCGTTGGACATCGTGGGACACCGTTGGACATCGTTGGACATCGTTGGACACCGTTGGACATCGTTGGACACCGTGGGACAACGTGGGACAACGTGGGACAACGTGGGAAACCATGGAACAACGTGGGACAACGTGGGACACCGTTGGACATCGTCGGACAACGTGGGACAACGTGGGACAACGTGGGACAACGTGGGACAACGTGGGACAACGTGGGACAACGTGGGACACCGTTGGACACCGTGGGACACCGTTGGACACCGTTGGACATCGTTGGACACCGTGGGACAACGTGGGACAACGTGGGACAACGTGGGACAACGTGGGACAACGTGGGACAACGTGGGACAACGTGGGACAACGTGGGACAACGTGGGACAACGTGGGACAACGTGGGACAACGTGGGACAACGTGGGACAACGTGGGACAACGTGGGACACCGTTGGACAACGTGGGACACCGTTGGACATTGTTGGACACCGTGGGACAACGTGGGACAACGTGGGACAACGTGGGACAACGTGGGACAACGTGGGACAACGTGGGACATCGTGGGACAACGTGGGACAACGTGGGACAACGTGGGACAACGTGGGACACCGTTGGACAACGTGGGACACCGTTGGACATTGTTGGACACCGTGGGACAACGTGGGACAACGTGGGACAACGTGGGACATCGTGGGACAACGTGGGACAACGTGGGACAACGTGGGACAACGTGGGACAACGTGGGACACCGTTGGACACCGTTGGACACCGTTGGACACCGTTGGACATCGTTGGACACCGTGGGACAACGTGGGACAACGTGGGACAACGTGGGAAACCATGGAACAACGTGGGACAACGTGGGACACCGTTGGACATCGTTGGACATCGTTGGACACCGTGGGACAACGTGGGACAACGTGGGACAACGTGGGACAACGTGGGACAACGTGGGACAACGTGGGACACCGTTGGACAACGCGGGACACCGTTGGACATCGTTGGACACCGTGGGACAACGTGGGACAACGTGGGACAACGTGGGACAACGTGGGACAACGTGGGACAACGTGGGACAACGTGGGACAACGTGGGACAACGTGGGACAACGTGGGACACCGTGGGACAACGTGGGACAACGTGGGACAACGTGGGACAACGTGGGACAACGTGGGACACCGTTGGACATCGTTGGACAACGTGGGACAACGTGGGACACCGTTGGACATCGTTGGACAACGTGGGACACCGTTGGACATCGTTGGACACCGTGGGACAACGTGGGACAACGTGGGACACCGTTGGACACCGTTGGACATCGTTGGACACCGTGGGACAACGTGGGACAACGTGGGACAACGTGGGAAACCATGGAACAACGTGGGACAACGTGGGACACCGTTGGACATCGTTGGACAACGTGGGACAACGTGGGACAACGTGGGACAACGTGGGACAACGTGGGACAACGTGGGACAACGTGGGACAACGTGGGACACCGTTGGACACCGTGGGACACCGTTGGACACCGTTGGACATCGTTGGACACCGTGGGACAACGTGGGACAACGTGGGACAACGTGGGACAACGTGGGACAACGTGGGACAACGTGGGACAACGTGGGACAACGTGGGACACCGTTGGACACCGTTGGACATCGTTGGACACCGTGGGACAACGTGGGACAACGTGGGACATCGTGGGACAACGTGGGACAACGTGGGACAACGTGGGACAACGTGGGACAACGTGGGACAACGTGGGACAACGTGGGACAACGTGGGACAACGTGGGACAACGTGGGACAACGTGGGACAACGTGGGACACCGTTGGACAACGTGGGACACCGTTGGACATCGTTGGACACCGTGGGACAACGTGGGACAACGTGGGACAACGTGGGACAACGTGGGACAACGTGGGACAACGTGGGACAACGTGGGACAACGTGGGACAACGTGGGACAACGTGGGACATCGTGGGACAACGTGGGACAACGTGGGACAACGTGGGACAACGTGGGACACCGTTGGACAACGTGGGACACCGTTGGACATCGTTGGACACCGTGGGACAACGTGGGACACCGTTGGACACCGTTGGACACCGTTGGACATCGTTGGACACCGTGGGACAACGTGGGACAACGTGGGACAACGTGGGAAACCATGGAACAACGTGGGACAACGTGGGACACCGTTGGACATCGTTGGACAACGTGGGACAACGTGGGACAACGTGGGACAACGTGGGACAACGTGGGACAACGTGGGACAACGTGGGACACCGTTGGACACCGTGGGACATCGTTGGACACCGTGGGACAACGTGGGACAACGTGGGACATCGTTGGACACCGTTGGACACCGTGGGACAACGTGGGACAACGTGGGACAACGTGGGACAACGTGGGACAACGTGGGACAACGTGGGACAACGTGGGACAACGTGGGACAACGTGGGACAACGTGGGACAACGTGGGACAACGTGGGACAACGTGGGACAACGTGGGACATCGTGGGACAACGTGGGACAACGTGGGACAACGTGGGACAACGTGGGACAACGTGGGACACCGTTGGACATCGTTGGACACCGTGGGACAACGTGGGACAACGTGGGACAACGTGGGACACCGTTGGACACCGTTGGACACCGTTGGACACCGTTGGACACCGTTGGACATCGCTGGACACCGTGGGACAACGTGGGACAACGTGGGACAACGTGGGAAACCATGGAACAACGTGGGACAACGTGGGACAACGTGGAACAACGTGGGACAACGTGGGACACCGTTGGACACCGTGGGACACCGTTGGACACCGTTGGACATCGTTGGACACCGTGGGACAACGTGGGACAACGTGGGACAACGTGGGACAACGTGGGACAACGTGGGACAACGTGGGACAACGTGGGACAACGTGGGACAACGTGGGACAACGTGGGACATCGTGGGACAACGTGGGACAACGTGGGACAACGTGGGACAACGTGGGACACCGTTGGACAACGTGGGACACCGTTGGACATCGTTGGACACCGTGGGACAACGTGGGACACCGTTGGACACCGTTGGACACCGTTGGACATCGTGGGACAACGTGGGACAACGTGGGACAACGTGGGACAACGTGGGACATCGTGGGACAACGTGGGACAACGTGGGACAACGTGGGACAACGTGGGACAACGTGGGACAACGTGGGACAACGTGGGACAACGTGGGACAACGTGGGACAACGTGGGACATCGTGGGACAACGTGGGACAACGTGGGACAACGTGGGACAACGTGGGACAACGTGGGACACCGTTGGACATCGTTGGACACCGTGGGACAACGTGGGACAACGTGGGACAACGTGGGACACCGTTGGACACCGTTGGACACCGTTGGACACCGTTGGACATCGTTGGACACCGTGGGACAACGTGGGACAACGTGGGACAACGTGGGAAACCATGGAACAACGTGGGACAACGTGGGACACCGTTGGACATCGTTGGACAACGTGGGACAACGTGGGACAACGTGGGACAACGTGGGACAACGTGGGACAACGTGGGACAACGTGGGACACCGTTGGACACCGTGGGACATCGTTGGACACCGTGGGACAACGTGGGACAACGTGGGACAACGTGGGACAACGTGGGACAACGTGGGACAACGTGGGACAACGTGGGACAACGTGGGACAACGTGGGACAACGTGGGACAACGTGGGACAACGTGGGACATCGTGGGACAACGTGGGACAACGTGGGACAACGTGGGACAACGTGGGACAACGTGGGACAACGTGGGACAACGTGGGACAACGTGGGAAACCATGGAACAACGTGGGACAACGTGGGACACCGTTGGACATCGTGGGACACCGTGGGACAACGTGGGACATCGTGGGACAACGTGGGACAACGTGGGACAACGTGGGACAACGTGGGACATCGTGGGACAACGTGGGACAACGTGGGACAACGTGGGACACCGTTGGACACCGTTGGACACCGTTGGACACCGTTGGACACCGTTGGACATCGTTGGACACCGTGGGACAACGTGGGACAACGTGGGACAACGTGGGAAACCATGGAACAACGTGGGACAACGTGGGACACCGTTGGACATCGTTGGACATCGTTGGACACCGTGGGACAACGTGGGACAACGTGGGAAAACGTGGGACAACGTGGGACACCGTTGGACATCGCTGGACACCGTTGGACATCGTTGGACACCGTGGGACAACGTGGGACAACGTGGGACAACGTGGGACAACGTGGGACAACGTGGGACAACGTGGGACAACGTGGGACAACGTGGGACAACGTGGGACATCGTGGGACAACGTGGGACAACGTGGGACAACGTGGGACATCGTTGGACACCGTTGGACACCGTGGGACAACGTGGGACAACGTGGGACAACGTGGGACAACGTGGGACAACGTGGGACAACGTGGGACAACGTGGGACAACGTGGGACATCGTGGGACAACGTGGGACAACGTGGGACAACGTGGGACATCGTGGGACAACGTGGGACAACGTGGGACAACGTGGGACAACGTGGGACAACGTGGGACAACGTGGGAAACCATGGAACAACGTGGGACAACGTGGGACACCGTTGGACATCGTTGGACAACGTGGGACAACGTGGGACAACGTGGGACAACGTGGGACACCGTTGGACATCGTTGGACACCGTGGGACAACGTGGGACAACGTGGGACAACGTGGGACAACGTGGGACAACGTGGGACAACGTGGGACACCGTTGGACACCGTGGGACACCGTTGGACACCGTTGGACATCGTTGGACATCGTTGGACACCGTGGGACAACGTGGGACAACGTGGGACAACGTGGGACAACGTGGGACACCGTTGGACATCGTTGGACATCGTTGGACATCGTGGGACACCGTTGGACATCGTTGGACATCGTTGGACACCGTTGGACACCGTTGGACAACGTGGGACATCGTGGGACAACGTGGGACAACGTGGGACAACGTGGGACAACGTGGGACACCGTTGGACACCGTGGGACACCGTTGGACACCGTTGGACACCGTTGGACATCGTTGGACATCGTTGGACATCGTGGGACACCGTTGGACATCGTTGGACATCGTTGGACACCGTTGGACATCGTTGGACACCGTGGGACAACGTGGGACAACGTGGGACAACGTGGGAAACCATGGAACAACGTGGGACAACGTGGGACACCGTTGGACATCGTCGGACAACGTGGGACAACGTGGGACAACGTGGGACAACGTGGGACAACGTGGGACAACGTGGGACAACGTGGGACACCGTTGGACACCGTGGGACACCGATGGACACCGTTGGACATCGTTGGACACCGTGGGACAACGTGGGACAACGTGGGACAACGTGGGACAACGTGGGACAACGTGGGACAACGTGGGACAACGTGGGACAACGTGGGACAACGTGGGACAACGTGGGACATCGTGGGACAACGTGGGACAACGTGGGACAACGTGGGACAACGTGGGACACCGTTGGACAACGTGGGACACCGTTGGACATTGTTGGACACCGTGGGACAACGTGGGACAACGTGGGACAACGTGGGACAACGTGGGACAACGTGGGACAACGTGGGACATCGTGGGACAACGTGGGACAACGTGGGACAACGTGGGACAACGTGGGACACCGTTGGACAACGTGGGACACCGTTGGACATTGTTGGACACCGTGGGACAACGTGGGACAACGTGGGACAACGTGGGACATCGTGGGACAACGTGGGACAACGTGGGACAACGTGGGACAACGTGGGACAACGTGGGACACCGTTGGACACCGTTGGACACCGTTGGACACCGTTGGACATCGTTGGACACCGTGGGACAACGTGGGACAACGTGGGACAACGTGGGAAACCATGGAACAACGTGGGACAACGTGGGACACCGTTGGACATCGTTGGACATCGTTGGACACCGTGGGACAACGTGGGACAACGTGGGACAACGTGGGACAACGTGGGACAACGTGGGACAACGTGGGACACCGTTGGACAACGTGGGACACCGTTGGACATCGTTGGACACCGTGGGACAACGTGGGACAACGTGGGACAACGTGGGACAACGTGGGACAACGTGGGACAACGTGGGACAACGTGGGACAACGTGGGACAACGTGGGACAACGTGGGACATCGTGGGACAACGTGGGACAACGTGGGACAACGTGGGACAACGTGGGACAACGTGGGACACCGTTGGACATCGTTGGACAACGTGGGACACCGTTGGACATCGTTGGACACCGTGGGACAACGTGGGACAACGTGGGACACCGTTGGACACCGTTGGACATCGTTGGACACCGTGGGACAACGTGGGACATCGTGGGACAACGTGGGAAACCATGGAACAACGTGGGACAACGTGGGACATCGTTGGACACCGTTGGACACCGTGGGACAACGTGGGACCAACGTGGGACAACGTGGGACAACGTGGGACAACGTGGGACGGGGAACGTGGGACATCGTGGGACAACGTGGGACAACGTGGGACAACGTGGGACAACGTGGGACAACGTGGGGACACCGTTGGACATCGTTGGACAACGTGGGACACCGTTGGACATCGTTGGACACCGTGGGACAACGTGGGACAACGTGGGACACCGTTGGACACCGTTGGACATCGTTGGACACCGTGGGACAACGTGGGACAACGTGGGACAACGTGGGAAACCATGGAACAACGTGGGACAACGTGGGACACCGTTGGACATCGTTGGACAACGTGGGACAACGTGGGACAACGTGGGACAACGTGGGACAACGTGGGACAACGTGGGACAACGTGGGACACCGTTGGACACCGTGGGACACCGTTGGACACCGTTGGACATCGTTGGACACCGTGGGACAACGTGGGACAACGTGGGACAACGTGGGACAACGTGGGACAACGTGGGACAACGTGGGACAACGTGGGACAACGTGGACACCGTTGGACACCGTTGGACATCGTTGGACACCGTGGGACAACGTGGGACAACGTGGGACATCGTGGGACAACGTGGGACAACGTGGGACAACGTGGGACAACGTGGGACAACGTGGGACAACGTGGGACAACGTGGGACAACGTGGGACAACGTGGGACAACGTGGGACAACGTGGGACAACGTGGGACACCGTTGGACAACGTGGGACACCGTTGGACATCGTTGGACACCGTGGGACAACGTGGGACAACGTGGGACAACGTGGGACAACGTGGGACAACGTGGGACAACGTGGGACAACGTGGGACAACGTGGGACAACGTGGGACAACGTGGGACATCGTGGGACAACGTGGGACAACGTGGGACAACGTGGGACAACGTGGGACACCGTTGGACAACGTGGGACACCGTTGGACATCGTTGGACACCGTGGGACAACGTGGGACACCGTTGGACACCGTTGGACACCGTTGGACATCGTTGGACACCGTGGGACAACGTGGGACAACGTGGGACAACGTGGGAAACCATGGAACAACGTGGGACAACGTGGGACACCGTTGGACATCGTTGGACAACGTGGGACAACGTGGGACAACGTGGGACAACGTGGGACAACGTGGGACAACGTGGGACAACGTGGGACACCGTTGGACACCGTGGGACATCGTTTGGACACCGTGGGACAACGTGGGACAACGTGGGACAACGTGGGACAACGTGGGACAACGTGGGACAACGTGGGACAACGTGGGACAACGTGGGACAACGTGGGACAACGTGGGACAAACGTGGGGACAACGTGGGACAACGTGGGACAACGTGGGACATCGTGGGGACAACGTGGGACAACGTGGGACAACGTGGGACAACGTGGGACATCGTTGGACAACGTGGACACCGTGGGACAACGTGGGAAAACGTGGGACAACGTGGGACAACGTGGGACAACGTGGGACAACGTGGGACAACGTGGGACAACGTGGGACAACGTGGGACAACGTGGGACAACGTGGGACAACGTGGGACAACGTGGGACAACGTGGGACAACGTGGGACAACGTGGGACAACGTGGGACAACGTGGGACAACGTGGGACAACGTGGGACAACGTGGGAAACCATGGAACAACGTGGGACAACGTGGGACACCGTTGGACATCGTTGGACACCGTGGGACAACGTGGGACATCGTGGGACAACGTGGGACAACGTGGGACAACGTGGGACAACGTGGGACATCGTGGGACAACGTGGGACAACGTGGGACAACGTGGGACACCGTTGGACACCGTTGGACACCGTTGGACACCGTTGGACACCGTTGGACATCGTTGGACACCGTGGGGACAACGTGGGACAACGTGGGACAACGTGGGAAACCATGGAACAACGTGGGACAACGTGGGACACCGTTGGACATCGTTGGACATCGTTGGACACCGTGGGACAACGTGGGACAACGTGGGAAAACGTGGGACAACGTGGGACACCGTTGGACATCGCTGGACACCGTTGGACATCGTTGGACACCGTGGGACAACGTGGGACAACGTGGGACAACGTGGGACAACGTGGGACAACGTGGGACAACGTGGGACAACCGTGGGACAACGTGGGACACGTGGGACATCGTGGGACAACGTGGGACAACGTGGGACAACGTGGGACAACGTGGGACATCGTTGGACACCGTTGGACACCGTGGGACAACGTGGGACAACGTGGGACAACGTGGGACAACGTGGGACAACGTGGGACAACGTGGGACAACGTGGGACAACGTGGGACATCGTGGGACAACGTGGGACAACGTGGGACAACGTGGGACATCGTGGGACAACGTGGGACAACGTGGGGTCAACGTGGGACAACGTGGGACAACGTGGGACAACGTGGGACAAACGTGGGACAACGTGGGACAACGTGGGACAACGTGGGACACCGTGGGACACCGTTGGACACCGTTGGACATCGTTGGACATCGTTGGACACCGTGGGACAACGTGGGACAACGTGGGACAACGTGGGACAACGTGGGACACCGTTGGACATCGTTGGACATCGTTGGACATCGTGGGACACCGTTGGACATCGTTGGACATCGTTGGACACCGTTGGACACCGTTGGACAACGTGGGACATCGTGGGACAACGTGGGACAACGTGGGACAACGTGGGACAACGTG